>NC_086383.1:55317447-55617447 GCF_036588685.1 Mytilus trossulus
CAATAATCGGATGATCATGTGTTGTTCTCATTGATTTTGTCTTTTCTGTCATCACATCTGTTGATTTTAAGACAGGATTTGTCGTAATGCCGATATTAGTGTAATTATAACCGATTGTTGTTTGTTCATTCTGTGTTGTTTCAGTTCCTGGAATTGTAAGATACTCTTTACAAATTTAAGAGTATTACCATACATGTAACTATAAAAAATTAAAAACCAAATCAACATCTCACCTTTTTTTACATGCTAGTGGATAAATGTTGATTGCTTATTAAAAATGTCACAATTTAGTATTCGTAAGAATATTACTCGAAAATTAATTAGATGCTAATAAACTCTCGGTTAAACGTTTTTTCGATTAAATATTATGAGTTTGTAATAAATATCAATAAGTGCTCAGAAATCTTAGTGTAGAAAATATACGTACATTGGTTCAATAATTCTTTTGAAATTATAACTTCGAGGAATTCTTTTCGTAGGACTTTAAAATTGTGTAGTTAAAGTCTATTTAAATCTACCAATATTTCGGATATAGTGCATTTTTTTAAGTATGAGTATCAATTTGCAATTTCAGAATCTAATGCATTGTGGGTAATATTTCCAAAAGTGTTCAAAACGTCGTGATTGGTAAAACTGTCATAAACAATGGAAGTTCATCCAATGACGTGACTATATTTTCATTTTGGGGATACGAACAATGAAATTACCCATGGTTTTTCAAATTTGGAAACGGCCAATTGCAACGTGAGATTGACGATGTATTATTTTATAGAAAATGATAACTTCAAGTGTCATATATGAAACCATTTACTCATAGATCACCTTGACAATTTATTTCATCTTCATTTTCCGAACAATCAGGAAAGTTATCACAGATCCAATTCTTTTGAATACATATCCCATCGTTACACTTAAATGCGTCTTTGTCTCCAATGAAACATCCTGAAAATGAAAGACCAAGTAGTTAACATTGTGTTTTTGCAAATTTAACTTTTAATTTTTTATTTCAACAATACCAACGATTTCTTATTTGAACTTAAGAAAGTATTTTTTTCAAGTTATGACTACAGAAGATTTATCAGACCTATTTATTTTTTCCTTTAACAGTAAAAGAAGGCATCAAAGTTTGTACGATCACGGAAAATAATTGAATTAAATTGGATTAAAAAATTACAGACAGTTTACCCTCTCGGTCTAAATGATAATATCATGGGAATTGGTAATATATATAGAACCAATTCCGTTAACATTTTGGATATAGTTTCTAAAACTGTTCGTAAAAACCGTTCTCACGGTCGTAGAACAAATCGCAATCAAAGAAAATTTCCAGCCAATTATACCAATATTTCGGACCTAATTTCTATTCTAAAAAAACAACGGCAGACATTATCTGTAAACAAAACTCTGTTCGTTACCAGTTAATAAGTTAAATAAAATTTTAGAGGATTGCAACACAATTTCATATAGCAGTCCTAAGTATGAAATTGTTTAAATTATTATGGCATATTGTTATTCTAAATTATTTCCCAAAATTGATCGCCCTGAAGATCATAAAAACATTTTATAAAAATTAAGTATGTCAATAAAGGCTTTGATTTTGTAAATATTGCCGGTATATTTAACGACCATTCTGTTAAAGAAAAAATTCCTGGATATTTTGACAATACTGAGCTACCTCTTATTTGTTATATTTACAAGAAATCTACACGGAAATTTGTGTTTAATTATAGTCAATTGTGTAAAGATGTTAATATCAGTGAAAGTACACCTACTTCATGTAATTGCAGTAATTCCGAATATATTTATGGACTCATTCCCCATGTTATAACAGGAGATCTTAACATCGTTCAAGACCGAGAGTTAAAATCATTCCTCAGTAAAGGACCTAAATATCGTCCCCCGTCAACTATTAATTGGAATGAGTGTCGTAATATCATCCACGACTCACTCCATACTTACTGTATGAAATGGATAAAACGGGAAAAAGCTGACAAAAAATCTTTGGACTCTTTTTTTAATTCAGTAATGAATATAGTTGATATACGTATTCAACATTTTAAAGAACATTTTACTATTTACAATAACCACAATAAACCTATTTCTCGTATCAAACATAAACTAAAAGAACTAGCCAAGGAATTTGTTTTTGTCCCGGCCGATAAAGCTGCTAATAATATTATTATTGTTTGACGTAAATTTTACATTGAGGTTCTGAAAAAGGAAATCACCAATTCACCAACATTCCAACTG
Organism: Mytilus trossulus; assembly: GCF_036588685.1. Taxonomy (NCBI): domain Eukaryota; kingdom Metazoa; phylum Mollusca; class Bivalvia; order Mytilida; family Mytilidae; genus Mytilus; species Mytilus trossulus. The sequence goes on from NC_086383.1 coordinate 55,319,698, forward strand.
ACTCCATTTTCAGAAAACGAAATATGTAACAAACATAAACTTTTAGCCACCGCTTTACAAGCAGAGCCAAATACAATGAAAGTCCCAACTATGTATTGGCTTCCGAAGCTACACAAAACCCCTTACAAATATAGATTTATTTCGTCTTCAAGCCATTATTCAACTACTAAATTGTCTATTCTTCTTACCAGCACACTTAGTACAATTAAAAACCTTTACTAAATTGTTCAAATAAGGCCTTCGAAAATAGTGGAATAAATTACTTTTGGAGTGTCAAGATTTCGTTGGAAGTACTTGATAAATAGCATGCATATATTCGTGATTTTGAATCTGTTCAAAGTTTTGATTTTTCTACCCTTTCTACCACATTGCCTCACATTCTCATTAAGAAAAAATTCACACACCTAATTAAATGGGCATTCAAAAAATCAGAATGTGAATATATATGTTCAAACTCTTTTAGGTCATTTTTTAGTAGCAATAAACAAAAAAACTATGTTAATTGGACATGCTTTGATACTATATATGCCCTTGAATTTTTACTAGATAACATTTTTGTTCGCTTTGTGGATTCCGTATATCGTTAGATTATCGGAATTCCAATGGGGACTAACTGTGCACCACTTATCGCGGACCTCTTTTTGTATTGGTTTGAGTTACAATTTATGACAAAAATAAGCAAAGACCCATCGAAACAACATCTGATAAACAAATTTGATAATACTTTTAGATATTTGGATGATATTTTGGCTCTCAATAATGACGACTTCAGAATGTATATTAATAAAATTTATCCTGGTGAACTTACTTTAAATAAAGCTAATACTAACACTGACCACTGCCCTTTCCTCGATCTTGATATCTATATCACTAACGGAAAGCTGAATACTAAAATTTATGATAAAAGGGATGATTTTTCATTTCCTATCGTTAATCATCCGTTTTTAGATGGTGATGTTCCCTTGTCACCATCTTACGGTGTTTATATATCTCAACTAGTACGATTCGCTCGTGTATGTAACAATGTTTTAGATTTCAACGAGAGAAATTTATGTATTACTGAAAAATTATTACACCAGGGTTTTCGATATCACAAACTAGTCAAAACATTTACTAAATTTTATCATTGGTATAAAGACATCATTCGTAAATATAGCTCAACATGCAGACTTCTTATACGTTCAGGTATTTCACATCCAATTTATTATGGAAAGATTCTTTATAAAGCACAAGGTTGTCAGTATTCACCTCATAAACTTACAAAACCTTTGAATAGACTTATTAAGAAGGGATATAATTACGATACTGTTGTCAAGTCATTAAAGATTGCATATTTTGGCGTTAATATTGAGTCACTGATAAGGTCTTTGCGTCGGAACTAAACACATTTGTTCTAAAAACAGTTGTTGGCATGACACGGGTTATGTTCTTCTCATATATGTTATGATGGTATGATACTAAACCCCTAACGGGAAGGATTGAGCCTGATGTTCATATGATGAAATCATAATCTTTCAGTCAGTTTAATTGAAGTCTGGAGCTGGCATGTCAGTTAACTGCTAGTAGTCTGTTGTTATTTATGTATTATTGTCATTTTGTTTATTCTCTTTGGTTACATCTTCTGACATCAGACTCGGACTTCTCTTGAACTGAATTTTAATGTGCGTATTGTTATGAGTTTACTTTTCTACATTGGTTAGAGGTATAGGGGGAGGGTTGAGATCTCACAAACATGTTTAACCCCGCCGCATTTTTGCGCCTGTCCCAAGTCAGGAGCCTCTGGCCTTTGTTAGTCGGGTATTATTTTAATTTTAGTTTCTTGTGTACTATTTTGGAAATTAGTATGGCGTTCATTATCACTGAACTAGTATATATTTGTTTAGGGGCCAGCTGAAGGACGCCTCCGGGTGCGGGAATTTCTCGCTACATTGAAGACCTGTTGGTGACCTTCTGCTGTTGTTTTTTTATTTGGTCGGGTTGTTGCCTCTTTGACACATTCCCCATTTCCATTCTCAATTTTATCGTAAGGAATATATAAGAAATAGAAAACGTATGTTGAATTTGAAAATATGAATAAACAAGAATGTGTCCATAGAACACGGGTGCCCCATCAGCACTACTAGTATCATTTTCTATGTTCAGTGGATCGTGACAATTTGGTAAATTTTTTAAATTCAAATTAGAAAGATCATATCATAGTGAAAGAGGGACGAAAGATACCAAAGGGACAGTCAAACTCGTAAATCTAAAACAAACTGACAACGCCATGGCTAAAAATGAAAAAGACAAACAGAAAAACAATAGTGTACATGACACAACATAGAAAACTAAAGAATAAACAACACAAACCCCACCAAAAACTAGGGGTGATCTCAGATGCTCCGGAAGGAACATGTGTACTAAATTTCAGGTTTATTGGACTTCAACCTCATCAAAAATTACCTTGACCAAATATTTCAACCTGTAGCGGGACAGACGGACGAACAGACGAACGGACGAACGAACAAACACAAAGATCAGAAAACATAATGCCCATAACTTGGGCATAAAAAGCCAAACATTTAGATATAGGAAGACGTGGTATGAGTGTCAATAAGACAACTCTCCATCCATGTAACAATTTATAAAAGTAAACCAATATAGTTCAAGGTACGACTTTCAACACGGAGCATTGGCCAACACAGAACAGCAGGCTATAAAGGGCCCCAAAATTACTAGTGTAAAACCATTCAAACGTGGAAACCAATAGTCTAATCTAAAATAACTGTATCTTTAAAAAAGCATGTTTATTTATTTAACGAACTATACTACATGTATTATATTACACTTCTTTGAAAGGGATATGCACGAGATACCAATGTGATAGTCAAATCTAATAATCGATAACTAAATGACAATAAAATGGCGACCGAAAAATTACCAAAAGACATTTAACATGAAAAAAATCACAGAATTAATATGTTGTCCTCGTCCTGCCTGTCATTACATACCATAAAATAAAAAAAAGAGGCGCGAAAGATACGAGGGTGACATTCAAACTCATAAATCAAATTGGCAATGCCATAGCTCAAAAAGAAAAAAGACAAACAGATAAACATGGATCCCCAAAATACAACATAGAAAAATAAAGACTAAGCAACACTAACCCCTTCTAAAATATGGGATGATTTCAGGTGCGCCGGAAGGATATGCACCCTTTGTATTCCTCATGTTATAATATCAAGATTCATTCCAGGTTACTATGTTTAAACCTTTGTGATAAGACACAGGTTTCTTTTATAAATATATATATACAATGATCCTACCTTGGCAAATAGCCTCCAGCTCGTCACCACCATCCTCACAGTTATCATTACCATTGCAAACCCAGTTTGCCGGTATGCAAGTACCATCGCTGCACTTAAACTCATTCTGAGATTTTCCACATGCTAAAGGGTAAAACAAAATAATACTTCACTATTAATTTGTGAAAAAAATTAGTAAATAGATCATGCATCCTTCTAACAGATATTCATTATGCTGACATGGACAATATAAAATAGTCAGATAAAGATTGATCCATTGTTACAATAATTGTTTCATAAGTCTTTGTAGGGAGATGAAATGCGGGACTGGCAAACAAAATTTAAATTCTGGTATATATGTTTCTTTTGTTCACTTACAATTTGAAATATGGCTGATACTTTCACATTCGCTGTCATACAAGATCTTTATTTTCATATAATTGATTGATTGTTGGTTGCTTTACGCCGCATTAGCACTAAAAGGCTATTTTTCATATAATAAAAGTGTTCATATCTTCTGAGTTACTTACAAAAAAGAAAATCTCATAATCCTACCTTTGCAACTAGCATCTGTCTCGTCACCTCCATCTTGGCAGTCTTCATAATCGTCACAAAGCCAATTTGCAGGTATGCAAGTACCATCGCTACACTTAAACTCATTCTGAGATATGTTACATGCTGAAGTACAAAATAAAATTTTAGTATAATATAAATCAGAAAAAAACCAGGAAAACTTACATCTTGCATATATTGATAATGCTGGTATGCACAATATAAAATATTTGGATAAAAATTGATGCATTGTTACAATCATAATGCAAAATCCTGCTCGGAAAATTCACGCAATTCCACTCACTTTGTGCAGCAAAATATTTGCAATATCATGTGTAACTTTCTGTAGGTTTCGGATATGAATGTTTAACCCAGAATCGTTTCTAGTGATGTTGTTTTCATTCAACCGTTGTCAATGCTTTATCATTATCAAACTACATTAATTCACCTTATTAAAAAAAAATGATTTCAAAAGTAGATGATACATTTTGATATATACACAAGCCCATCCTACCAAGAAACTGTTTTGTAATAACTTGCATTTTAATTTAATTTATCAAATAATTTGTACTGCAACCAGAACCTCACATTATAAGCTTTAACATTGTTGATTGGAAAACTATTGAATTTTAGGCAATGTCCCTTCTCCTTGAAAAAAAAATGAATTTTATTCTTATCCCCCTTATGAAAGCAATGTCAGAACATTAAAGGCCAGTCTGCCTAAGAATCAAGCAGTGGTGAAAACATGACCAAAAACCCCACCCATTTTGACATTGATTTTAGTTCATAATATGTAGTTCTGCACACAAATAACATTCATTTCTGTTTTCTATTCTGGTAATAAAAGATACAATTTGGTTGAATACACTAGCAATTATTGAATAAGGGGAAATAACTCTGTAATTTGCTATCATTCTAACCAATTTTCTAACCAAGTTATTTGATATTACCAGACAGACACAAACAAAAGACTAATTATTTTGAACTCAAGATGATGGTTAGTATTAAGTAGCATGATAAGCTTGGTGTTTTTTTTCGGATCAAGTTTTGATTTTGAACTAAATTGCCTGATTGTTACAAAGACTGGCACTTTAATGTCATAAATAAAGGCAACAGTAGTATACCGCTGTTCAAAACTCATAAATCCATGGACACACATATACCACATCTATATGGAAGAAATAGACATAACATCGTTTGCATTCCATGACCGATTGTTCCTTGACTGATATATATAGCTACATTCCTTTTTTTCAGAAATAACATATCAACCTATCTATAAAACCAGGTTAAACGCATCATTTTCTATTTTCTATATTAGGAACTGCCTATTCAAAGTCAAATTTTATATAAGTTAAAATTCACATGAATACTACAAAACTTTTTTTTTTATAAAAGGATTCCACCTTGGCAAATAGTCACCGGCTCGTCACTTCCGTCTTCGCAGTCATCATCATCGTCACAAAACCAGTTTGCAGATATGCAAGTGCCATCGCTACACTCAAACAAATTCTGAGATATGTCACACGCTGAAGTAAAACATTGAATATTGATATATTAATAAAAAAAAACCATAAAACTATCCGTTGTGAAAAAAATTGATCTACGACACAATGTAAATACATAAATTGAAAACAATCTCGTGCTTGTATGGTGAGCTACACAAATTCTACCAATATCCGGGTTGATCACAGGAGCCCCGGAAGGGAAGGCGAATCTTGATCCATGTGTGGCATCCGTCGTGTTGCACGTGTCAGTACAAACTTGGTTATAAATCTATAACAGATGTCATACGATGAAAATAGCACCATCTCGTAGAAAAAGAATATACATTTTGGTTGGATATTGATTGTTTATGGAAGGAGATACATTTGAACAATAAAAAACGCTGAACAGTTTCATAGTGCTTTCATAAAGTCTCTTTTTTCGCAATTAATTTTTTCTACCTTCTGTAAACACCTTTTCCCGGTAAATTCTTATTTCGAATCTAGAAAAAATTCAGTCAAAAACTGTACCTTTTTTTGTACTTTGATATACTCATAATATGTTTTGACACACAACACAAATGTGTTTATAGATTACATAGTAAATAAACAATACCGAATCCAAGGAAAATTCAAAACGGAAATTCCGCAGTCATGTGACAAATCAAAAGTTCATTCACATCAAACAAATGGGTAACAACCGTCAAATTTCTGACTTGGTACAGACATTTTCTTATCTAGACAATTGGGGATTAAAACTGATTTTATATCAAGCTAAACCTCTCACTTGTATGACAGTCGTCCACAAATTCATTCTGATTGAACACACATATAATTTTTCTGATCAGTTGCAATACTTGTTGTACCCGAGAGTCATGACAAATTAAAAGTAAATTCGCCTTTTCAGAATATAAAGGACTATGGGTAATATCATTGTTCGAACACCAAAATGAAAAGAACGTTACGTCATTGGTTAAGTTTCAATTGTTTAGAACGTTTTTTACCAATCACGACGTTTTGGTGTACACTTTTGAAATATTACCCAGGATGCATTATATTCTGAAACGGCGAACTATTTATTACAAATGTATACTTACTCATCACCGGATAACATAGTATGATTAATATATAAACTAGTTTTAAAATAACAGTTTTGGTGTCAAATATTTCCATTTCACTATATTTCTTTTCAACAATACAATATAACACTAATGAAAATCATATACCCATATTTGTATGTTTTGTCACTTCGACATACCACTATCTCATGTGTATTATATGGATGTTACCTTAAAGGCGAAAACAAATGATAAACATTGACATTAATGATTTTTGTTATCTATAGGGACCTTGTTTTAATAATAATAACGGGAAAGCAAACTTTCAATGTTTTGCACAATATACCTCAAAACAACAAGTCCCATTGAATTATCTCTGAATATCTAGATAGTATCTATGCTCGGGATGATCAAAAAGTTATACAAAAAACTGTATCTATCTTTCAATCGATATTTTCATTTTAATTTGATATATTCTTAGTCAACTGATTTTAAATAGCCACAAGAAAAAAAAAAGAAAAAATCGGTATGCAAATCGATAGTTCTGTTTTTACAGACAACATTTAAAATCAATCCAAACATGAGAAGCCAAACAAGATTATATTTTCAGCGTTAGACAACATTAAGAAGTATTCAGACAAAATCAGACGAAAGCAGACTTTTATTCAGTCGAAATAACGTTTAACAAATTGGCTGCAATATCACAATAAATTATAATGGAGACAGCTTCACATGTTCTCTTTCTCTGTTTATATTATACTAACAGAAGGTAGCAGAATTAAAATTATGTACGACACACGCGCGCTCCATCTATACAATACTCGGCTCATCTCACATACCAATTAAGGTAAAAAAGCAAACAAATTAAACTATTAGATGTACAAATATCTATTTCAAAATATCTGATAACACTTCAATTAACTTTCTGGATTCGTTCTATGTATACATCCTTAAAGTTTGTGGGACTACGTAGGTAGAAGTAAAAACATTACACGTAAGCAAAAGTGGTGTCTGATGCATAATTTTACCAATTTAAAAGTAACACACGTATGTACTAATAAAGATATTTCAATGATATTACTTGATTTAGTTCACTTGACTGGGCGGGACTTAACCCGTTCGCTTATAATAGACCAGTCCATTTACAGATATATGTTTTGGGATAAACACACCAATGAAGTGTCAAATGGTGGTCATTGATCCTTTTTAAACATGTAAACATTATATGAGTATTCTCAAGAAAAAATAATGAGATGTAGTCGTTTATTTTCTTGCGGAATTTATAAACATGTTAAAATTGTCTATTTGCGGTATTTTGGAATTGTGGATATAAAAGTAAAGCTATGACGTCAGCAGTTGTACAATATGGATATGTCGTTTTTCTATGACGATTTGTATCGAGTAATATCCTTTCAGAGGAGGAATGTTTGGAGTGTTTTTGTAGGAAAAAATGTTGATTATTTAGGGAGTCACCAACAATGGCTTCATATATTTGATGTAGATGACGTGTTATATCAAAACAATTTATAGAAATTTTTATTCAGATCCTTAAAAGAAAATAAACTTGTGAGTTTTGTACACAAGAAGAAGATTATGATCACTTCTTTATATTGCGTCCGTATTTAAAACTTTTTTTGGAATAAAATGAATGAAGTTTTAAAGAATAGTACACTAAGTTGTTTTTAATTTCCAAAACCTATTACATATCTGACCAAAAGACAAAAACGTCAATGTTTTCTCATTTTTTCTTAATGAGTTCTCGTTTTGTTTATGTTCCGGACCATATGAGTATCTGGACCATACGCGTATGGTCATGACCATATGGGTATATACTCATATGGTCCGACCATACGCGTATGGTCGGACCGTACGCGTATGGTCGGGTAATCAACACGTATACTTTTAAACTCTTCATTAGGTGTGACCCTTCTGGTTATTATACGTCACTAAAATGTCATTTTATTATATTTATTAAAAAAACTTATTTAAAAAAAACAGTTTCACACAGTTAATATTAAATTTACTTACTATTTGTAAGTACAATTATAAAAATATGCCAAAATTAAATAAACATATTGTACAAGGAATTTTATTGTTTAAAGTAGGTGACATCACCGACAAGGATCATGATATTTTTTAAAGATCGTGATTTTTTTAAAACATTTTTGAAAAGTAAAATATTAAAAGTGTATGTTTCTTTTTTTTTTTTCTATTTTTTTCTTCTATACTTCTATTTAATCTTAATTATAAGACGGTAAACTAGCATTTGAGAGCCATGAAATAGCCACTGCCTTGATTTAAATTGATCTGTGATATTCATTTTACGATATTGGAGATCTAGAGTTTCTCAAAAAAAGACACCTCACGAATTGTCCGAGTCGATATCACTGCACGCAGCCAAAACAAGCAGTTACAGAAAAGCTACATGTATGGTACCGTGTGCATGTCATTTTAAGTATACAAAAGCATACATGAATACAATCAGCGCTGAAAACTAAGATCAACTGACTGTGGCATCAATATTTAATGTTTATTTAGCTTTTGACATGTAAAATTAATACATTTTTTTTTGTAAACACATTTGTTTTTAAGATAAAGTTTATTGTATTATTTCTATTGTATATTTGAAAAAATACCTATATGGTCCAAATACTCATATGGTCCGGCCCGTTAATAACCAAACGAGTATAATACTCATATGGTCCGACCATACGCGTATGGTCAGACCATATGAGTATACGCATATGGTCATGACCATACGCGTATGGTCCAAATACTCATATGGTCCGGAACATTTATATAGATTAGACCGTTGGTTTTCCCGTTTGAATGGTTTTACACTAGTAATTTTGGGGCCCTTTATAGCTTGTTATTCGGTGTGAGCCAAGGCTCCGTGTTGAAGGCCGTACTTTAACCTATAATGGTTTAATTTTTAAATTGTTATTTGGATGGAGAGTTGTCTCATTGGCACTCACACCACATCTTCCTATATCTATCAATAGAAGAATATGTTTTACAATTAAAAGTATGTTTTATCAGCTATTTAAAATTATATGGATAGTTATATTGAGTGATATTATACAATACATATATGCTTAACAAATGTACATGTAATATGGATATTACAACTAACTACTGATTAGTTGAATGTAACTGGGAACATCAGGAAGAGCTTGGACACCTGAAGGATATCGTCACAAGCTAATATTTTAAATAAATATTTAATTAAGTTAAAAAAGAAATAATAAGAGGATTTAAATATAAACTTTTGATATATTTATTTTCAAATCACGTTTGTAATCGCACAATCAGAAAGGTTTGAAAAAGAATAATCAATACCTTAAAATACCATCTGCCTTAGCATAAACACACGGTATCAATCTTAAAGGTTTTTTTTTTTTTTTTGGGGGGGGGGGGGGGGGTTCACATCGCTCACTCAGTTATTTGCATATCTGTGTAGTGACTATGATTGGTGAGAACAAATAATTAATAATAAATAAAACGTAAATCATCCTTATCACACACATCTTCAAATAGTCTGTCTATATGCAAATGAAAACGTAAGCTCCGCCAGATCAATTAAAACCATATTGGTGATAAACTACATGAAAATTGGTAGATGTGATTTGATTGTCAATGCTAAAAATACACACAAATGACCCAATGACCTACATAATGCATTTATAGATATTAACAATGATTAACGATCATCAACAACGAAAAAAAACATTTACTGCAAAGTCACCTCCACCAACAGGTCTTCAATGCAGCGAGAAATTTCAGCATCCGGAGCTGGCCCTAAACAAATATATATATATCATTGATGGCGATCCGATGGATACATCTGTTGTAGAGTTGTCACTGACTCAGACGTACTTATAAATATAATTATTTTCTGTGACTGTGTCTTACATTAATTTGTAGGATCCTTTACTATAGATAATTTAGCTGATCTGTAACAATAACATCTTCATGCCTTATAAATCATGTATTGCAGTACGCCGCTAGTTTAAAACTGACGTGGAAAGGTAACACACGGCCAGCGAGAGCCCAGGTGGTCGTGTGGTCTAGCGGGACGGCTGCAGTTCAGGCGATTTGGTGTCACGATATTACAGTAGCATGGGTTCGAAAGCAAATTACAGATCTAACATTGTTGGGTTGATGTTTAGACGAGTTAAATATATATATACTATCTCAGTGATAATGAACGCAATACTTAACTCCAAAATGTACACAAGAAACTAAAATTAAAAATAATACAAGACTAACAAAGGCCAGAGGATCCTGACTTGATCAGTATTCTATATAACTATTTAAAGCTAAAACATGGCTAACAATTTATCAAGCAAAACATTCTTAAATGAATGTTTTGTAAGTGTTTTTGTAAATTGAAAATATATAGTCTATGATATTACGCTATTATTTCAGGTAAGGGTGACGGTTTGTGGACAAGACGCGTTTTTGGCGTATTGAATTTTAAACCTGATGCTTTTTGTTATCTATTATTCATGCCTTTCTTTGTCTAATATGTTCTCCTTTTTATTTGTATTGTAGTCCTGTAATATTATGTTGTCATTTCAATGTTATATTTAACTTTGCCATTAAATTGCAAGGTTTGGCATGCCATAAAACCAGGTTCAACCCACCACTTTTATTCCCCTTTAGAAGTGTCCTGTACCAAGTCAGGAAGATGGCCATTGTTATAATATTGTTTGTTTCTGTGTGTGTTGCATTTTAACGTTGAGTCGTTTGTGTTTTCTCTTATTTTTGAGATATTGAGATAAGACATGGCACGGTACTTGTCTATCCCAAATTCATGTATTTGGTTTTGATGTTATATTTGTTATTCTCGTGGTGTTTTGTCTGTTGCTTGGTCCGTTTCTGTGTGTGTTGCGTTTCGGTGTTGTGTCGTTGTTCTCCTCTTATATTTAATGCGTTTCCCTCGGTTTTAGTTTGTTACCCCGATTTTGTTTTTTGTCCATGGATTTATGAGTTTTGAACAGCGGTATACTACTGTTGCCTTTAATTGTATACAAATATAGCTTGCTTTCAAGAAGTATTTGCCAAAAAAACTGGTTGAGAGGTACAAATTTCCAGAGCCGATAGGCGAGGGAAATTTAATTACCTCGAAGCCGGTATTTTTGGCAAATACCCCTTGTAAGCATGATATAATTGTTTAATTCCACCGAATGTTCCACCTCAGTGAGTTTATTATAATCAAGTATCATATGAAATTTCTACTTGGATGTATATTGTTTATATACACTGCAGCTGTAATTTTTGCGCAGTCAAATTGCATTGACTGTACAATCATTTCTTGTCATATTTTTATGTATAACCACTAGTGGATCTTTATGATAATATGCTGAATCCCGGCTGACTACTTCAGTTAGTTCATCAGTTTGAGTGAAACGTAATACAAGTGGATTCCAGTTTTATGTGACTGGGGTGGAGTTCAATATCGTAGCAGCTACGTAGCGGTTACGTAGCTGCTAACAATATTTATGTTACAACTAGTCTATAGCTTCATGTTCAATAGTCATTCAATGATAATGCTTTTTATCCTTAATATTTCATCTGGAACCGTATATTTAGAATGACCATGAATTTGTCAAATTAGAATAGAAATAATTCATTGAGTTATTTTTAGACATGGTATTCCCCATCTGCCATGGTATTTGCTAGGGTATGCCCCATCTGCCATGGTGTTTGCTAGCAAATACCCCGGCACATGGAATTCCCTAATGACAAATACCCTGGCAGAGAAATGAAAATTTCAATTCATAGAAATTGGTAAAAAATACCATGGTTCTCATCCAATCAAAATACAGCATTATTACATAAAGTGGAATTAGCTAGCAAATACCCCGGCACATGGAATTCCCTAATGACAAATACCCTGGCAGAGAAAAGAAAATCTCAATTCATAGAAATTGGTAAAAAATACCATGGTTCTCATCCAATCAAAATACAGCACTATTACATAAGGTGAATTATACCTGTTAAACGTTTTAACCCGCTGAATATGTTTGCACCATACATCAGGAACTTGATATTCACTTTTGTTGATGTGATTTGTAAGTGTTTCTGGTTAATCATTTTATATACAGGACTGTTGGTTTCCCTTTTGAATGGTTTTACACTGATAATTTTTGGAGCCCTTTGTAGCTTAATGTTTGCTTTGAGCTTAGGCTCCGCGTTGAAGACCGTACTTTATCTATAATGATTTTTCTTTTACAAATAGTTATTTGGATGGAGAGTTGTCACATTGCCACTCATATCATATTTATTATATATATATGTGTAATACTCCCAAACGTGTCCATCCCCTTAACCTGTCTGATTCCCCGAAATGCGTCCATTTTCCACACAAGTGTCCATTATATTAAAAATTGCATAAATGTGTCCAATTTCATTACCCAAAGCGTGCTCGATGATTGTTATTCACCCAAATGTGTCCACTTATAAACGCCAGAATGTCTCATGTCTTTTAAATCTTATACGTGTATGTCCATTATGACATTGAAAACGTTCACGGCAGTGTTATGATTGGGGACACAGTTGATGAAGTGGTAATTTATTAGCATTAGTTTGTCCAATGCCGGTTCTTAATGATTACCCTAACCTAAACCTTAACTGTAACATATTAACTGATGACTACAAATGCTTATTGTCCATTAACAAGTATTGCATGCTTATTTAGAGCAAGTGTACACATGTTTTAGAACAGTTGAATCAATCGTTTACTATGTAATTAATCGTTAACTCTGTACATTATTGTATAACCACAAATTATTGTATACTAATACACTCTGAGAATATTTAGTAGAATTGACCTCCTTTTTTTCAACATTTATGGTATTTCAAATTATTTTCGGGAACGAGCATAACTAAAGTCACAAGAATAAGAGACATAACGTCCAGTGCCAAATGTTATATTCGTACATGTAATTTGAACGACATAATGTAAAACGATATATACATTAGATAGGTTCCATTATCATATCGGGAATTTAAGAGTGGAATTATTTTTTTTACGGTTTCTTGGGAATAACACTAGTTATGATGTTTATATAAAAACATAATTGCAAGTACAGTACTTGCAACCTGAGGCGTTACTATTTCAGCGATCAATCAGCGGTCATCGATCAGTCACCGATCAGTCAAGTTCGCGTCAAACTCACGTCAGCAATCCGTCAGACTTATAGTAAAAGTAATTGACTGATCGGACTGATCGGACGGATAGAACCGATCGACCTTGATGACGGATTGACCTGTAATACATCACATGATAAACTAATACAAATTACGGAATCTTAGTTTCGTTTTGTTTAATTAAAATGGCGCCTAGTGAAAATCGAACGTCCAATGATCATGATGATACATTTTGTTTTAATAATAATAATTTAGCAAAGTTTTATTGAAAAGAAATGAACAGATAAAACCTAACATAAATATATTATTATTAAAGAATGGTCATTTTGTTTTATTCAAGTTATATATTTTCAAACCCGGCGGGTTTAAAAACGGTGTCTACATCGCGATTTTGATTTTATTATTTTCCAAACATACTCGGGAAAAGCAAAATGAGAGGATCAGTTAATGAAAGATCGATGTAGTCTATATTTAAATTTTTTGTATCCTTATCATGATAAAATTCTTTAAAAAAAACTTATCATAAACAAGGACTTTTTATATTCCTGTCACAATCGGAGCCTATAAAATTTTGATAAAAAGAAGACTAATTTTGAATATTTTAAACAACGGGAATAAAATTCAAATAAGATTTATCTGACACTCTTAATTTCATGAAGAAAAAAAAAATTCTAAACTTTAAAAAGTACAAAAATCCAATGGCGGTCAATAATTTTTTTAATAAAATGAAAAAAATTTTGCATTTCAGGCAATTCGTACAAAAATTTAATATCTTTTTCCTTAAAGAAGGCATATTTTATGAAGAACAGCCAATCCTGATGTACAAAAAGTACTGAAATGATATGACGGTTAATAATGTGTTTCAAAAATAAATCAATAACTGCATTCTTATTCCACAAAAATAAAAGTTTAAGTATTTTAATTCTCATTATATCTCAATTCTGATTAGAAAACTTGTCTCAAGATGGTAAAAATAACTGATTTCAAATAAAATAGCATCATTTTTAATAAAAAGAAGACTAATTTTGGTTATTTTAAACAATGGGAATAAAATTTTAGTATGATTTCTCTGACACTCTTTTAATTTCATGAAAAAAAACCTATTCTTATAAATAAAAATTTCAAAAATCCAATGGCGGTCAATAATTTTTTGTATAATGAAGGAATATTTGCATTTTAGGCAACGCGTACAAAAATTTAATATCTTTTTCCTCAAAGAAGGCATATTTTATGAAGAACAGCCAATCCTGATGTATAAAAAGTACTGAAATGATATGACGGTTTATAATGTGTATCAAAATAAATCAATAACTGCATTCTTATTCCACAAAAATAAAAGTTTAAGTATTTTAATTCTCATTATATCTCAATTCTGATTAGAAAACTTGTCTCAAGATGGTAAAAATAACTGATTTCGAATAAAATAGCATCATTTTTAATAAAAAGAAGACTAATTTTGGTTATTTTAAACAATGGGAATAAGATTTTAGTATGATTTCTCTGACACTCTTTTAATTTCATGAAAAAAAAAGCTATTCTTATCTATAAAAATTTCAAAAATCCAATGGCGGTCAATAATTTTTTGTATAATGAAGGAATATTTGCATTTTAGGCAACGCGTACAAAAATTTAATATCTTTTTCCTTAAAGAAGGCATATTTTATGAAGAACAGCCAATCCTGATGTATAAAAAGTACTGAAATGATATGACGGTTAATAATGTGTATCAAAATAAATCAATAACTGCATTCTTATTCCACAAAAATAAAAGTTTAAGTATTTTAATTCTCATTATATCTCAATTCTGATTAGAAAACTTGTCTCAAGATGGTAAAAATAACTGATTTCAAATAAAATAGCATCATTTTTAATAAAAAGAAGACTAATTTTGGTTATTTTAAACAATGGGAATAAAATTTTAGTATGATTTCTCTGACACTCTTTTAATTTCATGAAAAAAAAACCTATTCTTATCTATAAAAATTTCAAAAATCCAATGGCTGTCAATAATTTTTTTGTATAATGAAGGAATATTTGCATTTTAGGCAACGCGTACAAAAATTTAATATCTTTTTCCTTAAAGAAGGCATATTTTATGAAGAACAGCCAATCCTGATGTACAAAAAGTACTGAAATGATATGACGGTTAATAATGTGTATCAAAATAAATCAATAACTGCATTCTTATTCCACAAAAATAAAAGTTTAAGTATTTTAATTCTCATTATATCTCAATTCTGATTAGAAAACTTGTCTCAAGATGGTAAAAATAACTGATTTCAAATAAAATAGCATCATTTTTAATAAAAAGAAGACTAATTTTGGTTATTTTAAACAATGGGAATAAAATTTTGTATGATTTCTCTGACACTCTTCATTTCATGAAAAAAAACCTATTCTAATCTATAAAAAGTTCAAAAATCCAATGGCGGTCAATAATTTTTCGTAAAATGAAGGAATATTTGCATTTTAGGCAACGCGCGTACAAAAATTTAATATCTTTTTCCTTAAAGGAGGCATATTTTATGAAGAACAGCCAATCCTGATGTTCAAAAAGTACTGAATTGATATGACGGTTAATAATGTGTATCAAAATAAATCAATAACTGCATTCTTATTCCACAAAAATAAAAGTTTAAGTATTTTAATTCTCATTATATCTCAATTCTGATTAGAAAACTTGTCTCAAGATGGTAAAAATAACTGATTTCAAATAAAATAGCATCATTTTTAATAAAAAGAAGACTAATTTTGGTTATTTTAAACAATGGGAATAAAATTTTGTATGATTTCTCTGACACTCTTCATTTCATGAAAAAAAACCTATTCTAATCTATAAAAAGTTCAAAAATCCAATGGCGGTCAATAATTTTTCGTAAAATGAAGGAATATTTGCATTTTAGGCAACGCGCGTACAAAAATTTAATATCTTTTTCCTTAAAGGAGGCATATTTTATGAAGAACAGCCAATCCTGATGTTCAAAAAGTACTGAATTGATATGACGGTTAATAATGTGTATCAAAATAAATCAATAACTGCATTCTTATTCCACAAAAATAAAAGTTTAAGTATTTTAATTCTCATTATATCTCAATTCTGATTAGAAAACTTGTCTCAAGATGGTAAAAATAACTGATTTCAAATAAAATAGCATCATTTCTAATAAAAAGAAGACTAATTTTGGTTAATTTAAACAACGCGAATAAAATTTTAGTATGAATTCTCTAACTCTTTATTTCATGAAAAAAAAAACTATTCTAATCTGTAAAAAGTACAAAAATCTAATGGCGGTCAATAATTTTTAGTAAAATCAAGAAATATTTGCATTTTAGGCAACACGTAAAAAAATTAAATAACTTTTTCCTTAAAGAAGGCATATTTTATGAAGAACAGCCAATCTTGATGTACTAAAAGTACTGAAATCATATGACGGTTAATAATTTGAATAAAGATAAATCAACAACTGCATTCTTATTCAACAAAAATAAAAGTTTAAGTATTTAAATTCTCAGTATATCTTAATTCTGATTAGATGACTTGTCTCAAGATGGAAAAAATTACTGATTTTAAATAAAAGAGCTTCATTTTTAACAAAAAGAAGACTAATTTTGGTTATTTTAAACAACGCGAATAAAGTTTTAGTATGATTTCTCTGACACTCTTTTAATTTCATGAAAAAAAACTATTCTAAACTCAAAAAAATACAAAAATACATTGGCGGTGAATATTTTTTTGTAAAGTGAAGAAATATTTGCATTTTAGGCAATCAATGCATACAAAAATGTAATATCTTTTTCTTTAAAGTAAGCATATTTTATGAAGGACAGCCAATCTTGATGTACAAAAAGTACTGAAATCATAATGACGGTTAATAATTTGTTTCAAAATAAATCAATAACTGCATTCTTATTCAACAAAAATTAAAGTGTATTTTCTAATAAGAAGACTTGTCTCAAAATTGTAAAAATAACTAATTTTAAAGAAAAAAGCATCATTTTTAATAAAAAGAATACTAATTTTAGTTATGTTAAACAATGGAAATAAAATTTAAGTATGATTTTCATGACACTCTTTTAATTTCATGAACAAAAACTATTTTAAATTTTAAAAATTTCAAAAATCCAATGGCGGTCAATAATTTTTTGTATAATGAAGGAATATTTGCATTTTAGGCAACGCGTACAAAAATTTAATATCTTTTTCCTCAAAGAAGGCATATTTTATGAAGAACAGCCAATCCTGATGTATAAAAAGTACTGAAATGATATGACGGTTTATAATGTGTATCAAAATAAATCAAAAACTGCATTCTTATTCCACAAAAATAAAAGTTTAAGTATTTTAATTCTCATTATATCTCAATTCTGATTAGAAAACTTGTCTCAAGATGGTAAAAATAACTGATTTCGAATAAAATAGCATCATTTTTAATAAAAAGAAGACTAATTTTGGTTATTTTAAACAATGAGAATAAGATTTTAGTATGATTTCTCTGACACTCTTTTAATTTCATGAAAAAAAAAGCTATTCTTATCTATAAAAATTTCAAAAATCCAATGGCGGTCAATAATTTTTTTGTATAATGAAGGAATATTTGCATTTTAGGCAACGCGTACAAAAATTTAATATCTTTTTCCTTAAAGAAGGCATATTTTATGAAGAACAGCCAATCCTGATGTATAAAAAGTACTGAAATGATATGACGGTTAATAATGTGTATCAAAATAAATCAATAACTGCATTCTTATTCCACAAAAATAAAAGTTTAAGTATTTTAATTCTCATTATATCTCAATTCTGATTAGAAAACTTGTCTCAAGATGGTAAAAATAACTGATTTCAAATAAAATAGCATCATTTTTAATAAAAAGAAGACTAATTTTGGTTATTTTAAACAATGGGAATAAAATTTTAGTATGATTTCTCTGACACTCTTTTAATTTCATGAAAAAAAAACCTATTCTTATCTATAAAAATTTCAAAAATCCAATGGCGGTCAATAATTTTTTGTATAATGAAGGAATATTTGCATTTTAGGCAACGCGTACAAAAATTTAATATCTTTTTCCTTAAAGAAGGCATATTTTATGAAGAACAGCCAATCCTGATGTACAAAAAGTACTGAAATGATATGACGGTTAATAATGTGTATCAAAATAAATCAATAACTGCATTCTTATTCCACAAAAATAAAAGTTTAAGTATTTTAATTCTCATTATATCTCAATTCTGATTAGAAAACTTGTCTCAAGATGGTAAAAATAACTGATTTCAAATAAAATAGCATCATTTTTAATAAAAAGAAGACTAATTTTGGTTATTTTAAACAATGGGAATAAAATTTTGTATGATTTCTCTGACACTCTTCATTTCATGAAAAAAACCTATTCTAATCTATAAAAAGTTCAAAAATCCAATGGCGGTCAATAATTTTTCGTAAAATGAAGGAATATTTGCATTTTAGGCAACGCGCGTACAAAAATTTAATATCTTTTTCCTTAAAGGAGGCATATTTTATGAAGAACAGCCAATCCTGATGTTCAAAAAGTACTGAATTGATATGACGGTTAATAATGTGTATCAAAATAAATCAATAACTGCATTCTTATTCCACAAAAATAAAAGTTTAAGTATTTTAATTCTCATTATATCTCAATTCTGATTAGAAAACTTGTCTCAAGATGGTAAAAATAACTGATTTCAAATAAAATAGCATCATTTCTAATAAAAAGAAGACTAATTTTGGTTAATTTAAACAACGCGAATAAAATTTTAGTATGAATTCTCTAACTCTTTATTTCATGAAAAAAAAAACTATTCTAATCTGTAAAAAGTACAAAAATCTAATGGCGGTCAATAATTTTTAGTAAAATCAAGAAATATTTGCATTTTAGGCAACACGTAAAAAAATTAAATAACTTTTTCCTTAAAGAAGGCATATTTTATGAAGAACAGCCAATCTTGATGTACTAAAAGTACTGAAATCATATGACGGTTAATAATTTGAATAAAAATAAATCAACAACTGCATTCTTATTCAACAAAAATAAAAGTTTAAGTATTTAAATTCTCAGTATATCTTAATTCTGATTAGATGACTTGTCTCAAGATGGAAAAAATTACTGATTTCAAATAAAAGAGCTTCATTTTTAACAAAAAGAAGACTAATTTTGGTTATTTTAAACAACGCGAATAAAGTTTTAGTATGATTTCTCTGACACTCTTTTAATTTCATGAAAAAAAACTATTCTAAACTCAAAAAAATACAAAAATACATTGGCGGTGAATATTTTTTTGTAAAGTGAAGAAATATTTGCATTTTAGGCAATGCATACAAAAATGTAATATCTTTTTCTTTAAAGTAAGCATATTTTATGAAGGACAGCCAATCTTGATGTACAAAAAGTACTGAAATCATAATGACGGTTAATAATTTGTTTCAAAATAAATCAATAACTGCATTCTTATTCAACAAAAATTAAAGTGTATTTTCTAATAAGAAGACTTGTCTCAAAATTGTAAAAATAACTAATTTTAAAGAAAAAAGCATCATTTTTAATAAAAAGAATACTAATTTTAGTTATGTTAAACAATGGAAATAAAATTTAAGTATGATTTTCATGACACTCTTAATTTCATGAACAAAAACTATTTTAAATTTTAAAAAGTACAAAAATCAAATGGCGGTCAATAATTTTTAGAATAAAAAAGAAATATTTGAATTTCAGGCAACGCATACAAAAATTTAATATTTTTTTCCTTAAAGTAAGCATATTTTATGAAGAACAGCCAATCCTGATGTACAAAAAGTACTGAAATGATATGACGGTTAATAATGTGTATCAAAATAAACCAATAACTGCATTCTTATTCCACAAAAATAAAAGTTTAAGTATTTTAATTCTTATTATCTCAATTGTTATAAAAATATTTATCTCGAGTTGTTTGAAATAACTGATTTCAAATAAAACAGTGTCATATTTTATATAAAAGAGAGTTTTTTGGTAGTTTTTAACAAGGCGCATAAAATTTAAATATGATTTCTTTTAATTCTTTAAATTTTACGAAAAAACGACCTTTTTTAAACTATAAAAAGTTCAAAACTCCAATGGCGGATTATCGGCATTTTTGTAGGTAGAAGTTCATGTTAACTGAGACAAATAATACTATTATGTATTATATATGTTTCTAATGTTTACAATTTTTAATACGAAACTAATAATCAACACAAACAATTTAACGCTTTAATTAAGAATCTAATATAACTGTTATACTATTTTTAATTTTTTTATTGCAACCAAATTAACGTGTAAATTATGGTGTCTTCGTCGAGGTCCGCGTTCATGGATCGTAAACAATGTTGAGTTCGGTTTACATAAGAATTTGAAATATATACGTATCCGTCCGATCCGTGCATAAATTTGATTTACTGATCGATCGATGACCGTTGTCACGGTAACTCTCACATAGGTTATTTGACTTATCTGACGGATCCTATGGGTCACCGATCACCGATCAGTCATCGATCAGTCAAACACCCGTCACCGATCATTCACCGATCAGTCAAGTTCACGTCAAACAGTAACGCCTAAGGTTGCAAGTACTGTAACATGAGTAAAGACTGATTTGTTTATGACTCAAGTACGACACTACCTCAATTTCTGTTATGTAATAGAGGCTTTTTGAAATAAAAGTTTGAAAATGTAAAACAAATATCGCCTTTCAAAAAATAACTGATTGCACATTATAAGAAGTGAAATGCTACAACGATGTTAATGTGCAGAGAAAAAGACCTAAAGTTATTGATTTTTACTTTTAATGAAACAATAAAAGATCGTAAATTGAGTATACAATAATAAACGAACAATAACAAAATAACCTACATATTTAAAAAATGTACACGAATGAAAATTCTAGTAACAAAACAAACTTGAAACGGACACATTTGGGATAATTGATATGTTTGGGCGTTTATACAGATGACACTTTTTGGCAACCTTTTAGACTAGATTTGCAGTTCATTGACGTCGATGTGGACACATTTTGGGGACTCGGACAGCTTTGATGGGAAGGACACGACTAGGGGAAGAACACGTTTCTTAGTGTTACATATATATGACAAGTTATCGTCGCTGGACTTCCACAATGTGTTGTATCATGTTTATGACAAATTAAAAAAAAATTTAAAAAAAATCGAAATTTCTCTATCTTTTAAAATCTAATCTTATTCATGTTATTTTCACATAACTAAAAACATTACAAGTTTTAATTCTCAAAGTTATTTTACAACTATTTTAAATTTACATACAACATTTTGGAACCGAACTTCACAAACATTTGAGATTGGCAATTTTGTCACATGCCTTATTTCATTTTTGTTGATCGGTGTGAACATGGTGAATGTGTGATATTTTGGATTTCAGAGATTTCCTCCCGCCAAGCCGGTTTGTGTGAAAAAAGTAATTTTTGCAACAACAAAAAGTCATATACGACATTTTGGAAGCCCAGCGACGTAATTGTTCTAAGACTGTAGGTTTTATGTCAATTTTATAATTTCGGGACTGTTTAATGAAAAAGAAAACAAGTTGAATCAGTTAACCATAAAATGAATCATTTAAATGCTATTTGATACTTTTTAAAAGAAAATAAACATTGATCAATCCTTTCAATCTATGTTTAGATATTGCTTTTTTGTGTATTTTTAGAACAAAATATATACCCTGTTTTTTTTGGTTTCACAACGACAAATCCTAAATAAATAACATTGATTCGAATTAACGGGCTATTTTAAATTTCCACCACCTGTTCCCATTCATTTCATTGACACGTCAATGTTATCTCTGTTAAACTTTACAAACGTTCAATATAGTAAACAATTAAGTTGTAAATTATCCTATAGAAATCAATGTGAAACATCTGATAGCACTGATGAATATCTAAGCTACACCTATGAATGCACATTCAAATATCTTCATATTTATTTTCGGCAAGAACATTCATTTATCGTCTACTATAATCAAAACAGCACTCGCATGAACTTTTTTAATAAATTTTAACTTTCAATTTGAGATTTGGGTGATCATTACATTAAAATAAACATCAATTATGTATGTGTTTTGGTCTTACGAGAAACCAAAAGTATTCAATGTAGGTGTTGATCCTCATTATCGTAGAAAGATTAATAAACAGTTTATTAACGTCTCACGATTTATATACACAACAACGCATATACATTGTATTACTACACATTTTGTATATATGCTGTACTTACTGTAAATTGGCATAAACAACAACTTCACGTTCTGACAGTAGAATACATCTACATAACATACATTTGAACAGGTTTTTCGATCGAGGAATCAACATCACATGGAAGTTCACTGTTAACAAAACTCCATCAAAAAGTAAAATCACAAAAATACTGAACTTCGAGATAAATTCAAAACGAAAAAATCCAACCAAATGGTAAATTCAGATGATAAAACACATGAAACGATAGACAACAACTATCATTTTCCTGACTTAGAAGAAGCACTTTCAAATGTAGAAAATGGTGGATTGAACTGGTTTTATAGCGCTAAACCTCTCACCTGAACGACAGTCGTATCAAATGCCATTATATTTACAACGGTGCGTGAACAAAACAGACATAAGATAAAATTGTCAAATAAGGGACACAACAGTCATTACTGTGTCACAAATAAATTTTAATGTTGTTAAGCATAATGAACGTTTTTTCACTTGTCCACATAATAAAAGTATATAGCATTGAAAAGAAGCAATTATCGTACAATCTTAATAACAGATGTTAAAACAAATACATGAATAGAAAAAAAGAAGATGTAGTGTGAACGGTAATGCGAAAATTCTCAACAAATTTGATTTTTATGACATACCTGGATGTGTAGGGATAGAATACATTTAATGGACCTATGAATTTTCTTGCCTGAATCTAATGTTCTTTGTTTTTTTTTCTAACTTTAGACGCTGAATCCTTTTTTGCCATATAACTGCAGGTACTATTTGTAGAATGAGGACTGTTTTTTATACGGAATCTTTTGCACAAGAGTAGTCATCTTTCCTCTTATAAACAAGTTGGGTTGTGTCCCTTTTGCCAGTTTGTCAGTTTTGTAAATGAAAAATGCTTGTTAATGGTTTAAATGGATTAAAATATAAGCATAGTTTTTAACAATGAATATCAGGTTATTCAAGTGAACTGTTGACAAATCACTTCAAAATAATAATGTGACTTGGTGAGGATGAGAAGATGTGGATCTTCCTTATTCTTTGAGCACCTAAACTTTATTGTAATTATCATGTTCAGCATTTTTCATTTACAAAACGCAACGATTTCATTTGTTTTTACGTATTTTTCATATCTTGATTTTAAATGCATCATTGATATCAGGAATATGTTAATTCACTATTTTACATTCAAGGGAAGAAAGAAGGGTTATGGTAACGACAATAAGATCATATTCAACTCGGGTCAGTAACATTTTTCCAAAGTTTACTGCCGATTCGCTTTTTGAAATTTTAAGAAAGCTCATTCTTGTTACATTAGCAGAAACATTGAGTGTATACATGCACGTCTGGAGCGTAGTTGCGTGAGAAAAGAGGAGTAATAATGGATAAGCGAATATCGTCTCTTTTGTGTACGACTATATTGTTTGTCAATTTTCAATTTTCAACAGACCATCATTATGAATTTATGATTGTAAGTTGAGATTTAAGAAGAAATAAGAAAACGTAACTGCATGTGTATAATTACGATTTGGATAGAGAGTTTTCTCATTGGCACTGATGAAACATCTTCTTATATCTAGAAAGTTTCCGTATCATGTACTGTATATTCTTTATTTCACGTTTGATATTAGAAATGAGTCCACAATAGACATAAAGCTATGAATTATTCAAAAACAAGATATATTTAATCAAATATTATGTGTGGAATTTCGTGCGGAGGTGGTGGTGGTAGTGAAAATTAGGAAATGGGATTTAGGGGTCGGAACCTCCCCTTTTGTGATTTCGATTTTCTTTTTATCTAATTATATAAATGCTCCAGACCATATGAATATTTGGACCGTACGCGTACGGTCGGACCGTATGAGTATACGCGTACGGTCCAGTACGATCTGACCATATATGTTATTTTATCATATGGATAAAATTGAAACAATCTTTATTTTTAGTTTTACAAATTGTAATTGATAATTTATTACAATTAGATAGATAAAATGAACAAACGAACAATTGAGATTAGGTATTTGTTTAATTATATATTTGAATCCTATTTGGTACTCTCGCCCAAGGTGACACAATTCAAGTAACGTAATATTTTTAGCATTTTCATGTATGCAGTTCATGCATGTTCTTTTGCATTTGCATTTTTTTGTAACGTTGCTAAATATTCTAAAACAATTGAAATTTAGCGTTCATAATACCATTAATGTACTACTGATCGACATGCTTAATAAAAGAGATTAGCATATTTAATTAGTGTGAATTAAAAAAAAGTTAAAATATAAAGTTTTTGTATCAATTACAATTGATTTTTTTTATATGAATTTGATTGTTAAGTTATGTTGATCTGCTATATGCATTTGTATCTAATAACCTTGACCAACTTCTTAATATAAGTCCGACCGTATGAGTATTTCGAAAAAGTACGTATACGGTCCAGACCGTATGCGTACGGTAAAAATACTCCTACGGTCCGGAACATAAACATTACAATGTATATGGTGTTCCGTTGGTTTTTGATTCAAATGCTTGAAATAGCTGGATCGGCTCCTGTCGTAAAATCGAAAGTGAAAATATTGGATAACCTGGGCTTCTTTTAATTCTTATTTGTACATAAAAATAAAGTCTTCTTCTTATAACATAAAGAAAAGGGTTTTCAAAAGTACACATATCACAAACATGAATGTTAACCGATGCAAACGCTATATCCGTATACCAAATTTAATGATTTCAACTCAATAAAGATTTACAGTAAATACATATTAATAGATTAAGTTTAACATAGATTACATCATACGATGAATTACACGAATTCTTGGGGTTGATCCCTGTTTTAATAGTTAATGCGTAGTATTGATAACAAAATAAATAGTATAGAATAACAAGCCTCATTGAATATCGTCAATAGTTTTATTTTATGGTCTCGTTTTGATTGTTAAGGACTACAAATCCATGATAGTCTCTAACTATTAAATCAAGTGACAATTGTTCTGCACGGGGGACATAATTCTATCTATCTATCAAGATCATTTATTGACATCATCATTGCATATGTCCTTGGATTGTTACATCGTCGTCATTTAACTGTATTTTAAATACTACTAATTGCCTTTAAATGTCCTTCACTGGTGAAATCGCGTGACACCTCAACACAGTTTGAAATGTTTAAATGTTGATATTGAAGTTTATTCTTCTCCAGCGCACATCTGTTGGTAGCCTTAAACAAACATATTATTTGTTTTCAATTCAACATGATTATTGCAATACAGTTAGGTGCTCACAGAATAGGGAAAATCAACTTCTCATCATCCAAAGTCACATTCTTTTGTTTTTAAGGGATTTGACAACAGTTCACTGGCATGCCTTTGCATTTATATTTTTTTTAAATGTATGCTTTGATATATTTTAATCCATTTCAAACATTTACAAGCATTTTTTTTTTAAATTATTTTCCATATTTTGAATTTAAAGAAGTACAATACTAAGATTTTTTTTCTTTCAATCACCAACCTTTAAAATGCTGTTTATTCTTAGGAATGCATATACATTGATAAAAGAGGTACATGTGGATAGATCAAAATTTAATCTTGTAAATAATTGCAATATTTTTGTTATGCCATCATTATGTAATCAATTATTATGCAATTAATGACAAACTTTTGGTCAGTTCACTTGAGTAAATTAAGCTCGGACATCTCTATAACTAAACAGGAAATTTCAACATTCTCTGAATCAAAACAGTAGGAGCTACAAAAATTTGTCTCGAAATATCGCTATCGTATTCCTCTCTTAAAGCTGTAATTAGTCTAAACATTCTCACCACATAAATATAAATAATGTTTGATCAGGTGTAAAATTTGATTTATACATTTTATCCAAAATCTGAGACAATATCTTGTAGATAATGGCCCCGGGATCAACTTATTATAAAATCAACCCTCTCGGGGTATCAATGAAGAAGCGTATTCCAATAAAATGTGGAATTACTTATAAAATTTGTTAGACACAGTTAACATTATAAATGAATACATGATTGTTGTATAATACTAACATTGCATTTATTTGAAAAAGTACTCAGTAAGCTATCCATAAATACCACTTTTATAAAAAGTTACAGCATTTTAAAGCTGGGATACATTTCGTGTATTGTGCTACCTTAAATTCATCGTTGATTTCCGACACAGAATAATTTACGATGTTACATTCAAGGAAAAAACGAGGGGTTGTGATAACAACATAATCAACTTGGGTCTGTAACATTTTCGAAATTTTACTACCGATTCACTTTCTTGAAAATCTTGATAAAGTTTCCTTGTTAGCTGAAAACTTAATAACATATTCAAGCTTGGGTAAATCGAATCAACTGGTAAAATTTACTGCCTAGACATGCTGAAAGAAAAAAAGAGGATTACTTATGGAGGAACGAATATCCTCTCTTTTGTATACGACAACGCTGTTTGTCAACTTCTAATTTTCAACAGACCATTATTATGAATTTCAGCTCCACAAACATTTACAGTAAAATAAATATTATCTGCTTAATTTGAACAAAGATTACACCATACATGTACGATTAATTACACAACTTCTTTGGGTTGATCTGTTTAAATAGGTAGCGCGTAGTATTGTCAAGTTTCTTACGTTTTTGTTCTGATAGTTAAGTACAAATCCATGATAGTTTATAAAATATTCAATCTAATCACAGTTGTTCTGCAAGACATCGTTCAATCTATCAAGATAGTTTATTGTCATCTCCATTGCATATGTCCTCTGTTTGTTTTATCATCGGCATTTAACTGTCCTTTATTCTTAAACGTTTTTGTTATAGTTTGTTTATATTTTATATCTTCTGATGAATCTGTTTTATTAATATTCTAAGGGTTAGACGTTATCAAACTTCACATATGAAAGACACTAGTCTTTTGTTGGCGCTAACATCATCTGATTATCTGTTTTATTAATATTCTAGGGGTTGGACGTTATAAAATCACATTTGAAAGACACTAGCGATATATTCAAAGGACATCTTGACTCCTGTTAACTAAGAATGAACGCACCTTTGAATAGGTTAAGCAATGTAATCAAAATAATAAATCTAACATAATGCATACTGATTATCAACTATTTAATGAAATACTCAAATGATTTATTAACATTTTAAAGTAGCAGAAAATTGCATGAATTCATGATTTATATATATATTAACGTATATGAACTGTATGAATTGAACTTTGACAACAAATACAATATTTTCAACAAATGATATTTTTCTTTACTCAATAATATTTCTATATTAAAAATCAGCTTTGTGTTGAAGTTTTTCAACAATTTTAAAATTTTCAAATTAGTTGTGTTTAGGTTACAGTATAAATATGTATATTCTGTTACGTCGTTCCGTAATTTTTATTGTTCGTTTGATATATTCTTAATCTATTTATGTGTTCCAGTCTAGGAAGATTATTCATATTCAACGTTACAAGAACGTTAAAAATATTGTATTATCGCTACCTTTCCCTCTCTCACACGTATCTAAAACTGAAGATTGCAAGGACATTACAGTACTTGAGAACTGTTTAAGGACAATCTTCATCTTGTATACAATTCGTGGCTAACCACATAGTGAATTAATTCTACATCATTGTATTTGAACCCTTCAAATTGCTCTCCACATATTTGAACCTTTTCTCATTGAAATACCTGAAATTTAACCGTTCTTCAAAGTACCATATTTTCTCGCATTCAACGAACTGTGCTATCAATTATTTTGGACACTTCATACACTAGAAACATTAATTCAACCCATTGTTAAATTGTATTTTATTTGTTTTACAGCTTTTTACCATTTGTTAGATGGACTCTTAATTAAAGTATCGGCACCGGATAGTCTTTTCTGATTGAGCCCAATCGTCGGTTATACTTAGTGGTCAGGCCATTACCATGTAAAAAAGTCAGATTAATTTTATGAAAATCATTTGAAAATAAACGTCATATATTTAGATGATAAAAAAGTCACATAAGATTTTAAGTATGATTTTCCTGATAACTACACCATGAACATACATGCAATAAAACTGGATCTAGTTATTGCTTCTAAAATAAAGAAATTTATTTCTTATGTTAATCTGGTTCGGCTTAACCTTGTATTAACCTCCACTAGGTACCAATTAACATAATAATTTGAATGTCAGCAATAGACCAGCGAACACAGATATTTCTTAGTGCATTTTTTAAGACAATAAATTAAATTGAAGAAAACGCACCTTCTCTTTATCAAAAAGATGTTTTACGACGTAGTGCAGTATTATTTTTACAATTTTTTTTAAAAATTATAGAAAAGTCTATCCGGTTTAACTCAAATATGCACAATTTAGTCTGACATTTATTAAACATTTCATGCATGAAATATCAAGAAATGAGTAAGGGAAAGTGTATGAACACATTTGCAAGTTATACACTGTTTACACTACGGAATATATTCGTAGATAAAGAAAACCAAAGGACGAAAACTGTGGCTGTGAAATCAAGTTTATGATTATTCAAGAATTCCTTTGTCATATAAATAAATCAATGGACATTCTCTTCATTATGTTTAACTGAAATTAATACTAGTATTTTAAATTGTTTTTCCATTGTAATGCACTTTCTGTTATCTTATTTTCGAATACTGTATGTCTTAAAAAAAATGTTTTATTATCCGAATCTAAATATGATGAAATCGTGATGTGAGCTTATTACAATACTTTTGCTTGATATCGGTTATGGATATTTCAGTTTCATATGTCCTTTGGTTGTTGTCTCATTGACGCATACTTCTTCATTCAATGTAACGTACTTGATATGAAAGGGAATATCAGTCATAAATAAACAATTCCTTTTTTTAAAATAAATTTCCTAATTGAAATATGCAATTTCGTATTTTGCAAAAGGCGATTTCTTAATAAACATGTACTTTTTCCAACCTTTACGAGATTTTCTACATTTCTTCATTGGTGAAATGTAAAGCATTAATTTGCAAATGCAATTTCTTAATTTTTGTAGTTCGACGTGCCTTCCCTCCTCCCTTTTGTGTAACATGTTTAAAGAATACATACATTTCTTATTTTGCGAAATGTATCGTGTTTCTTCAGAAAATCAATAAGTTACAAATCAAGAAGTTTTTGGCGGGTTAATGAAAAAACAGATTTCAGAATAAATTCTGCTCTTTGAACTCAGCAATCCATTAGGTTTTATCTGTTTACCTTGTAAAAAACTAAGCTTGGAGAAAAATAAAGGCTAAATGTAGGACCTTTCAATTTAGATCAGGATTCGTATTCTGGTGAAGTATTTAAATAACTGTATAGTATGTAAAACGTTTTTAATGTTGTGCTAGCTAGGACTTCATACAGTAACTAACTAAAACAATCTTCTCGACCACATGTCGACGCAAAAGTCAGTAAAATATATCATAGGGATCCTTATTCACTGATCTTAGCGTTGAGAATGTAATTATTTTTTCTGTGAAACTGCGACTTATATTACCCGGGACCAATTAACGCACATCGCTTTACATTGTCATATAGTTATAAGTGTAACAACATGAATACATATTTTCAATGTATTTGTAAATAGGAATATATACTAGTCAACAAAAGAAACGATACACGAACTTATAATAGAATTTATCAAAAAGTGTTAAAAAAACTAAAACAAAATGAGATACAACTTTTTAAAGAAACTTTCCTTTGCAATGTATGCACATATTATAATGAAAATCAAAACCTGTCGGAAAGTAACAAAATTCCGTGCAAACACATTATTTTTGCGGAAAGTTGGACACAAAATCGACCACAATATTCTAAGTACTAATAAAATCAATTTTCGAATTTGTTTTAAAAATATTTCATATGCTAATTATGTTATTTTCATATTGTAACTAATGAGTTGAAATATGTTTTTTTTTTAATTTTGGAAAAAAAATTGTTTTTGAATTCTCAAAAAATGCAAAAAAGAAAAAAAAATATTTGGTCTCAAATCAATGTTTTAGATATGAAAACAACACACTGTAAATTTGGAACCTTTCTGGCTAGTTTTAAGATTGTTTCCTTTTTTTTTTTTATTTCACTTTACACACACTGTCAATGGTAAATCACTTGATAATGTTTACATTTTAACGATATCTTGTGGGCCAAAACTTTGCTCAACTACAAAAAAACTGTACGATTTAAAAAAAAAACAACGAATTGATGGCAAACATTATCTTTATCTTTAAATGAGAGGTTGACATCATTAGTTGGAACTTCTGTTTTTAAAAATGTCGTAATTTTGCCCCAAAAATAAATTTCGCCAAATGACGTCATGGAAGCAAAACAATTAAAGTTTTTCAACGGATTTATATTTCCATGGTCATTAAACATTGCTACACTGTACCTTAAAAATTAGTACTATAAACGGAAAACTTCATCTTTAATTTGAAAAAAAGTCGTGTATTGTTTCTTTTGTTGACAGGTATACTTTTACATTATTACATAAATTTGAAATGTGTCAATTGTGATCAAATGACAATCTTTATACTAAGTCACAAAATTACTATACTGTGAAGTAATGTATTATCAGATCTCCTGATTAGCTTTTGTAAAGAATGTTTTCTGAATTAACGTTTGATGAATTACAATTGGATATATTTATTTGTTCACACAATTTCTTTATTTAGAATAAAATTATCGTTGATTTTTAGAAGGGAAGGTAAGACATTTTGAAGTTGTTATGAATACTGCATTGAACCATGCAAAACAATTTTTTTAGATAATAAAACAGTGGTATACGATTTTACCATGCTTACGTAAGATCTATATGGTGACTTTACGATATACCTAAATCTAATTAACTGCTTTTAAAATGACAAAAAGCCAACACAATTTTGTTTAGTTTGTTCATTGAAAATTGAGCTCATGGGAAATCATAGATGATTACGAGATAACTCATTTGACGTATCAAATACTTAAAACAATGTTCATCAAACTGCTTGTTTCTTTTTAAATATTTATTTCAACCCATGTAAATACATTATTAGTTTCATGTTTTTTTACCCTTAAAATACATTATCCGGTCAAATGTACTCGTTATTTGTTAACTAACATGTATTGTCTGAAAATGTCCGGAAATTTGAAAAGTTATCAAACTAAAATGAAGCTGTAGTGAAACAATAAACATACATTTATGACTGGAAAATACAAAGAAATGTGTTCTAAAAATGTACAAGTAATGTCAACAAGTATATAAAACGCCTTTGCATAGACATATTTAAACATTGTACAAAACTGTAAATATCTTAGTCACGTGTTTGTTGAAATGATTTATCATTGATTTGTTCGGTATAATTAATTAGCTATATATGGCTCTCAATGCATTGTATTTAAAACTGAGAAAGGAAATAGGGAATTTGTCAAAGCGACAACAACCCGCCCATAAAGCAGACAACGTGTTTGGCTTTAAAAATATTTTGATATGAGCGTCACTAATGAGTCTTATGTAGACGAAACGCGCGTCTGGCGTATTACATTGTAATCCTGATACTTTTGATAAATTTTATACACTTAAAACACAATTATCGAAAAAGTGAGGATATTCTGCCTCAGATGTAGATCAACATACGTAGCTTTTAAGCATAACAGTTTGCAATTTTTGATCATAAATGCTACTTTATTAACTCTAAGCCTCATTATACATTTAAAATTGAGAATGGAAATGGGGAATGTATCGAAGAGACAACGACCCAACCATAGACAAAACAACAGCAGAAGGTCACCAACAGTTCTACAATGTAACGAGAAATTCCCGCACCCGGAGGCGTCCTTCAGCTGGCCCCTAAACAAATATATTTCATTTTTTCCCCTTATGTTTTATAGTCATAATGAATGGAAATTACATTTCTAAACAGTTTATAGTAACTTTATGTTAAGATAAACTATTTTATTTATTATTATTACTTTTACTGTTAAATCTGTTTTTGTTATATCTACTTTACATGACTCTGCATGTATGTATGACGTCATACTTTGAACGACAAAATTAGTTTTATGTCTACCTGTGCGAATTTCAAACGCGCAATTTTACATCAGTACTGAAAACCTTCTATCCTTTACGGGTAGACTTTACAAACATAAATTAAGTCGTATAAGAAAAACAAAGTTAGTATGTTAAATTTGATGTATGCTTTTTTGTGCTTCTTCGTTATATTTGTTGTTTTTACAGTGCTATTAAGATGATAACACATTATTGACTGCTGTACCCTTATTTTTGACATTTTTACCCGTTGAGTATGTTTGTTTTGTTCATTCATCGTTGACAATGTAACTGATTTTTGATATTTTGATTTCCCTTTTTTTATTTTCCTTTTTGAATTTTCCTTTTTGAATTTTCCTTTTTGAATTTTACTTTTCGAATTTTCCTGTTTGAATTTTCCTTTTTGAATTTTCCTTTTTGAATTTTCCTCGGAGTTTAGTATTTTTGTGTTTTTACTTTCAGTGATCTGGTCCAGTTTGAAAAGGTCATAAATAAGGATGTTGTGTCCCTATATAAATACACTACACTTTAAAAATATTTTTTGAATCGAGCACGTGCTAATTTTTCTTAAAAGAATTTTGTTGTTTTTTGTCATAGAAAAAATTACTACATCATAACTGTTTTCTCGGACCAATATTTGTTTCATGTCTGTCTTGTTATATAAACCATTGTTTGTTCGGCTGTTCAATATAGTTTTTATACGAATTCTTCGACTGTTTTATAAAGTCTTTAGTTGATAGTTGTCTCATTGGCAATCCTACCACATCTTCTTTTTTTATATATACTAGTTAAGTGATAATGAAGGCCATACTAATTTCCAAATTGTACACAAGAAACTAAAATTGAAATAATACAAGAATAAGAAAGACCAGAGGCTCCTGACTTGGGACGGGGTTAAACATGTTTATGAGATCTCAACCCTCCCCAAATACCTCTAGCCAATGTCGAAAAGTAAACGCATAACGATACGTACATTTAAAATCCAATTCAAGAGAAGTCCGAGTCTCATGTCAAAAGATGTAACCAAAGAAAATAAACAGAATGAAAATTATACATAAATTACAACAGACTACTAGCAGTAAACTGACTGACAGTTAATTTGAATACAAGTGTCACTGATGAGTATTTTGTAGAGACACGAGTGTCTGGTATGTACAATTTAAACCCTGGTATTTATGATAAACCTATTTAATAGTCTTAAGAAATTATTTTTGATATAGTTTGTCTTTTGACGAAAGTCTGAAAGACAAAACTATGTAACTTGTATTGTCTTATGCAATTTGTAAGACAACACATCATATCTTAACAAACCTATAGCTAATCTTAGAGAAAGGGGGTGCGTGATCTGGGATTAAGCAAGTACAATATATAACATTACCAGTATCTTTTATGCGTTTGTCGTTTCCTTTTCCAGGTGAATGTTAAGTAGCCATTTTGCAGGCTAATAATATTTTTCTATTACTTTAAGCAAAATGTACAGTTAAAACTCGTTCACATATAGACTTAAAGCTTTTATGTTTGCATAACATAGATTTTTCTTCGTACTTGGCTAGGCTTCAACATTTTTAAATCAAGCGTAAATATGATGAGTAATTTTACATGCATTTCTGGCATATACAATCCTGGAATCTATGAGAAGTTTATAATCTGCTCCATGCCAACTCGATAATCTATTGCTATATATTTGGATTAAAGTGGTTAGAAGATGATCGGTATGATCGTCTTTGGTAAATTTCTGGATGCACATTTTTAACAGTCATTACATTATTAAAACTTACATATGCATACAAATTCCTATATAGTGATATGTAATGGCCATTTTTAAATCGTGCAGAGTAAGCGATTTTTATCTTTCTTTCGGTACAGCTGTATGCTTATTCATATAGAACAAAAATGGTTTGACACGCCCCTTTATATCAAATTGATATACATGTATAATGCGAATTCGACAGAAAAATGCCATACACAATACGAGATAGGTAACAGAATTTATGTTAGCCAATGTGAGTGATAGAGTTATTTGCAAAGATAACGCATGTAAGTAAAGAAATTTACTGGTCACATATCTGCCATTTTTATTAATATTTTTATACTAATATTAATACCTCTTCTTCATATATCTAAAACTTATTCCAATTGAACCTGTTTAAATTATTTTCAAAACGCTTTCTTTTAAATTTTATAAATACTTTTGATAGTTTAAAAATCAAATAAAGAAGCAGTAAGAATAAATCAGAATTTATTATCCATAGGTTATAAGAAAATAATTTTATGATTAAGTTTCAAGATAAATTTGTATGCTTGACTTTGTTGGTTAAAGACCTATATATTCTGCAGCTGTGCTATTTGCATTGACCATACGTAATATACAGTCACTGAACGTGTATCGCATTGTTTATGACTTAGACAATGAGTTTCCTTATAGTTATATCTATGACGTCAATGAAACATATAGGTTCGCGGATGTTTTACGTCGTCCACCCCATATTACCCCAAATATATATTATTTTAAACAGTTTTGAGAGTTGCTTGATATACATTTTGTAAAGAATTTCCTACATTTACTAGAAATATAAATGTTATTTGTAGTCGACTCAAAACAGGTAGAAATACTCGACACAGCTTTGGTTCTCTCTTTTTCTAAGCATTGTACAAATGACTTTTAAATTACGAGACAATGTATGGTTATTCTATATTTCCAGAGAGAGAGAGAGAGAGAGAGAGAGAGAGTTCATGGTTTGCCTGTCTTGCAGAGAATGTGGTAGTGGCAGAATTGTCTTCGAAAATGTTCAACCACACATTAAATAGATAAAAGTGCAATAAGTAGAGAATGATTATAATGATTATGCAAGTGTGCGCATTTCATAATAGTGAAATTTGTTGCAACTTCTAACATTTTCAAACTTTGTGTTACAGGTATGCATGTGAAAAGCTGCAACATATTTCCCTTAGTCAGTACATTGCATGTTGCATTGTGAAAACTGCTGCACCTAGCAGCTCATCAAATACAAACTGTCATCAGGATTCAGTTGGAAACACCTTTAGTTATTTCACTTACAAGTAAGCAATTATCTTATTACTATCAAGAATTTAGATTTAACAACTAAAATCTGAAACGCCTTGATAAATGATGGAAAATTAAATACAATTTCATTTAACCTTTATTTTTCGTTGAATCAATGTAATTTTAGTATTAAGTTACGATTCGTCAAATTGCCTGAAATCAATCAAATATTTACACTTGTACCTGTCTTTTTTTCGGAGATTGCAAAACATTTAATTTTCAACCGGAACCTCCACAGTTAAATTAACGACAGAGGGGAGATTTTCCCATTTTTGGCATAGTTCCTTTGGCACCATCTTAGGTATTTATATATTGCACTACTCGTTCGCTATGTGATGTTTGAGATTTTAACGAACAAAACTGGTAAATTATCGAGTCAGGGTTTTTTGACTTAGTTCTTCTACAGACATCATATTTGAAGATGAAAGATTGATTTTGAGTTCAGTTGTACATAAAGAAATGTATTTCAAACGGGAAAGCACAACCTCGTTTTAATGGAGATGTTGTTTACCTTGCCCCAGAAATTCAGAGACGATCCAAGTAAACTTATCGATCCTTTAAATAAACTTATTCTAAAAGGTGACCAATTCAACACTTTATACAGATCGTTCATTTGTATTAATGTTGATTTTGTTATCAGAAAATTTAAATTAAACTAAATATTATTGTTATATACATGATGCAGTTTCATAGATCTACAATCTGTCAACTCCTGTATATTGGCATTGCACAAGTTCATGTTTTCATCTGACTGTTTATGATGTCTTTATACTCAATTCATTGGATGCTGGATGTGTACTAGTTGATAAGTTAGTCTTATTTAAATTGTTTATTTAATCTGTTGTTATTGGCTATGAAGTTACTGCTAGTAACTGCGAGTCCTCTCAGATCTGTACTTAGATTTTTGTTTTTGTTTGGATGTAAAACTACCTGGTCACGTCAAGTCTATTTTTGTTGAATGCATTTCTATTTGTATCCTGTGATCAGTTAAGCCTTTTTCAGCTGACTTTGACAGTTCGTTCTTATGTGTATTGATACATCAATGTCCCAGGTAAGAACAACTTTGTGTATAAATGATCTCAGACATAATTTTTGTGGCTAACTTTAATTGAACAATTGGGCAGATTCAGATTCCATTGGATCGTACCACATACATAGCAAGACGCGAACATATCTTTGAAACATTTATATTCTGATTTGTAACAGCGCGAAACGCTAATAACTATTTTAAAATATCCTGGAAGATAGATGAAGTAACAGAGGCATAATATAGGTATGTTTTGCCGTTTTCTTAAATGTTTCTTGCAACACTGACAATCTAAAATAATATTTATTTTGTTTTCCCTACATTGATAAAACACTTATAATTATTCTTTATTGACATGATTCACGAATATAAGGTATATTTAGAGTAGTTTAATGAGGCAAACATTTTAACATAGACTAAACACATCACTAAAGGAATATTGAATGCGAATGTTAATTTTCTTAAATTTCCTATTTTGAATTAAGCGGGTAGACCGAGGTTTTTTATTCGTGTAACCCATTTCTTCGACGTCAGTCTATTGCTCTTACTGTAGATTATATTATTCATAAAACCATTTTCATGACGTCAGCCTGTTCATTTACCATGGTTTCTTTTTCTAGACTCTTCCTAAATCAGCCGCAGGAATGGACTCAAATTGAGTGTCAAATTTCATTATGTTTGAATTAGCTAATATTACAATAGTCTAAGTATGTAAGAAAATGACAATCCTTTACTTCATTATAAGTACTCGCTTACGCTTTCACTTTTAGGTATAATTCATGGTATATCGCCATCTTGGATTGTACTAGCTCTGTACACAATCAGTCTAGTTATTTGCTAAAATCAGTAAATTTGTAGACAGATATGCAATTTTATCGGTTAGACTGTTTATCTGTTTATTTTTATAAAGAAAACTTGCTGATTTATTGCATTATCCAAAATATTTAAACAAATATCAAACATTTGTGATTATAATTATTTTTTAACGAATTCATTTATTGGGAGATAACTCTTCAACTAAATAAAAAAATACTGGACTGCTTGGGTAATTTATATTTTTTACTCTTTGTCTGAAAACAAGTTCGGTGACACCAATTTTTACTTCTTTATATTCTTAAAACAAATTTTAAAACCTATCTTCTCACAACTTATTTCAAAATTCTATCTCATAGAATTTTTTTATGCACAAGAATGTGTTTGTTTATGATCAATGTTAAAGGGCGTAACTGTCAACGCATGTGAATAATCTGTAGTTATGTCTCACAGATAATTCGCTTTTTTTTCTAATGAAATACTTATATTATGTCTTGGTTTGTTCATGTTCTTTTCAAATTTATTTAAATTGTTTTATTTTAGGCATTTTCTTTTTTATGGAAGCCCATTCTTGATTATAGTTACATGGTAGAAATAATATATTATATAGAGAAAATTTTAATAAAACATTTGTACTTAGAATCAAAGAGAAGAGTTTTTCCCTGCTGTCAGGTTTTAACATTGGTCTATATTTAACATCGTTATAATGAACTGATGAATTGTATCCGATTGTGGCTACTAAAAACTTAAAAAATTTATTCGGGATTTCAGTTATCTTGATCTGTAATATAAATTCGAATCTAATCAGTGAACATGACCAACTTCTTGAAATAAGTTAGACCGTATCCATATGGTCCGTCCGTAGAATAAAGGAATTGTATATATTTAGTAAACTTTCGTGATATTACAACCATCGATATGACCTTTACATTAGTCATGTTTTAACGTTCAAGTATTTTTCCTTTTCATCAAAGCAAATGCTTATAAATGATCCAAATATACATCATATCAACTTTGACTCTTATTTGAATAAAGTGTAATATATAAGCTTCGACCGGAAAACTACCTCTTTGACTGTAAAATCAGAAACAAAATCAACTCCTCTATGTTATAGATAGTGCATATTTTAAAGTATTTCTTGTCGTAGAACAACCTAGGAGTGGCAGGATTGATCAAATGAAAGATCAAACGTAGGGATGTCTTTCTTTGGGCAATCCTGACACCAACTTTTTTTGTACGACGAGAAAAACCTTAAAATATGCATTATCTGACTTATAGACCGTAAACAAAATATTGTTTTCTGCAAAGATTTGCAGTATTAGTATCATATTTTACCGACCACACTAAAGTGGGTATTCCTTTCTGGTGTGTTCAAATTTTTATACGCCCGTATGCCCATTTAGAATGTGAAATAAAACTCACTTATTAATCTAGATATAAACGTTATAAATCATTATCCAAACACAATACAAATACTACTGCAACTGCACGAAGAAAGCCAAACATGAATTGTTACCGCCAAATAACGGTGTGTAAAATATACAAGTTACATTGTAAGTGATTAAGTGTACGTACTAACTTACTTTATTGCAGGGTTGCAATGTTTTGTTTGGTTAGCAGTTTTCTATTTGTAGCGAAATTTTATCGCGAAAAAGTTTTTTTTTAAACTATTTTCAACAAACGAAATATTCCGAAATTTTTTCTTTCGAATTGCAATACATTTTTTTAAAACAGAGAATGAAGATTTAACTCTTTACTCCTCCGACCCCATTGTGAGGTACGATGCTGTTATTTACAAGGATATGAACATATTTTATCAGTAGATCATTCGATAGAGAAAAGATATTTATCGATATAAAAGGTAAAGAACTGAATCTTGATACATGTATACGCAACATGAAAACAAAAATCAAATACATGTAGGTCAGAGTATGATTTCATGATCAGTGTGAAACAATAAGATTTTCAAAATCCTCAACACGAATATGTTCAATCTCGCTTGTTTTTAATAAGTGTTTAATATAAAAAGATTTACGTTAAATTTTATCTAATATATATGACAATGTCCTCTAATCGTAGCAATAAATTGACAAAACATTACGTTTTTTGTTGCCAGAGTAAAAATACGCATCAATGACTATTTATAGTTTAACCTGTCAAAGATGTAACTTCAAAACATAATTTCCTAAATTGGTTACAACAAACTATCAAAAGAATTCAATATTAGAGTAAAATATAGTTTGCATCTTTATCAAGGTAAATAATGACTTCACACAGGTCATTATGTTATGCCTTGCAGCTTTTTTCGTTGAAACTTGGTATCGTCAAGGTTAATTCTTCGAAAGAATGACCTGTCGATCAGAACGGAACACCTACATATAGATATGTACATGAAAATGAAACATAAGATACCTCTAAGATTAAAGCAATATTTTGGTAAGACTAAAGTTACGATGAGAATTTAATTCCTGGTACAAGTTTTGAACTTGTAAGTGTTAATATCACAGTTATGTCTTTTGCTACCAACGATTAAACATCTCGAATGTTAATCTAAACCATCGACATTGTACATATGTAGCAAGGACAATTCCGCTGGCGATTCAGAATGCATACCATATATAGTTCTTGTTTATTGACTAGTTGACGATGAATGCCAAAATGTAATAACGCTAAAATACTCTTAACTTAATGAAAGGGAAACATTTTAAACACAATGCATTATAAGACCTTAATCATCTCAATTAAGCAAGTATTATTACTAATTGTTTAAAGTAACTTCATATTGAGCATCATGCATATGCATAGTAGGATTGTGGTAACTTTGCTGAATTGATATATTTGATGTAGTACGGCTATATCGTTGTTGTTTTTTTGTTTTTTTAACAATTTTAGAAATTATAGAAACACTTTATTTATCCAATATGGATTTTTAGGGTTTTGAATTTCATACGAATAGTAACATTATCTTTTGTTATGACAATGAAAAAAAAATAGAATGCAATAAACACATCAGAAAACTGATTAGTTATTACATGGAAGAGAAAGATATAATTGGAGACAATCCATCAAATAGTACGACATCATTGTTGCCAGTCCGATCTGAGCAGTTAACTGTTAAAAGTTGATGAATACTATATAACTTAATTTCAAAGGTTTCTAAATTTTGGTAGTTAGAACTCTTTAACTGTTCAAGACTAGATGAATAAATAATGTTTATATAACTTTAATAATTTGTAAATTTTAAACATAATTTGAAAAAGTGTATATACAATAATGATATATTGTTTTGAATACACCCTATTTAGGTTATATTAATCTTATGTTAACTTTTCAAATGTCCAAATATAGATGTGAACCGTGTGGATATAATTCTTTCCAACTATGGAATAAAAAAGACAAAATAAGAAATTATTTTATGAAACCCCATTGATCATTAGTTTAAACATATTTATTTATAGTGGATTAGGAAACAAGTTTTGCAACTTATATTAATCCCTTCCCACTTTGCGGGTGCGAGTGCTTTGATCATTATTCACATGAGGGGCCTCGATAATTAACTTGCGACTTCATACGCTCGTTAATTATTGTTTCCGAATCGACTACTTCTCATTAATTAGGTCTTTCCACTTTTCTTTGGAAAGACCTAATGTTTTTCTTCTGATTAGGTCTTTTCACTTTTTTGTGGAAAGACCTATTGATATTCTTCTGATTATTAGGTCTTTCTACTTTTTTGTGGAAAGACCTATTGTATTTGTTCTTATTATAATAAAAACAAATTCCCGCCGCATCTTGAAATTTTTGTTTCGCAATATGTCTCTTATATATTTTTTATAAAGTATCGTACAGTTTATGCGGTTTTAAATTTCACCCTGCTAAGATGAACAATTTTCTTTGTAAGAGTAATCTCCCTATTCACTGTTTATCAAGTGAGTGCATCTCCTTCGTAACAAAAACAGATATCGATAGAATTCTTTTTCTACATTGTTCGTTACATTCTCAGGATTTTTTGGCTAATTTGGATCGAAGCAATTCGATGAAATTTTATAGGAGTTATCTACCTTTACGAAATAAATTTATCGGTTTAATTTTTTAACTCATAAACCTTTGACCGTATAACCCTGGAACCTTTTTATTTGAGATCCCTAGGTCCTAACTAAGAAAGGAAGGTCAAGGTCAAAGGTCAAGGTCAAGTTCTTAATTTGGACTTTTTCATGTTTTTGCATATTCTCCAACATTTTAAAAGATATGTATAAAAGAACAAATGCAAAATGATTGCTAGATGGTAATAAAGATATGTTACATTTAGTCTGATACCATCTAATGACATCTTACAGGAGTAAATGCCCCTGATATATCTGATTATCAGGTTATGTGAATACAACTTCAACTTGGTTCATTATAAAGCCATTTGACCTTCAACAAAAGTCGAGGTGACATATGACCTTGAAAAATGACAACCGGAAGTGACCTTGAGAAAACCGGAAGTAGCCTTTTTGAACTTGTTTCATGTAAAAGTACTGAGAATCCATATATTTTTATATTTTGTAACATCGATACATAAACCTATCCCTTAAGACTAAAAATAACTTTCGATAAACCGGAAGTGGCCAATTATCTCACGTTGTACACATACAAGTATACAGAAACTATATATATTTGGAATCAGTGTGAAAAAAGCTATCATTTGAGACCGGAAGTAATATTTCCTTAACCGGAAGTAACTCATTATCTTCTTTAGTTCACTTTAAAGCATACCAAAACTATGAGTTATAGCATCGGCTTGAGAAACTAGCTTCTTTTCAAAATTTTTTTGATGTGGAAAGACCTTCAATTGTTAGTTGTGAAATGTCGTAACACATACATTTTGATCGCAAGGGTAAGTTGAACGTAAAAGGGAGTTTTTCTCTCCTGCTTGTATTTAGAAATATGCGTATGGTGATATAATTCATTAACCAAATATAACTAAGACCTATGGTCATTTGATAAGAGGTTCTTGATTTATGACCTTGAAGTTGATCTCAAGGTCATAGTTTAATTTGACGTTCTATATTTTGACCTTTGGTTTTACCTCATATGAAAATATGATAAAGGCATTAGACTTTTGGCAAAAGTTATCAAACCATTTAACCTTGAAATAAAAACACGGAAGGAACCTTGTGTAATCCGGAAGTAGCTATTTATTGTACTTTATTAATATTAAAGTATAGAGAACCAGATATTTTTGGAATCAGTGTCAAGTAAATATTCAAATATTATCAGAAATAACATTTTTCAAACCGGAAGTAACAAATGATCTCCCTTATTTAAAGTATATTGTATAGAAACCATATATTTTTTTGGAATCAGCGTGCCATTAGCTATCACTTGACGATTGAAATGACATTCTAATATGACGTCCTTATTTCGCTTTGTAAACAAATCCGTCTTCTAATGAGCATAAAAGATATGTTTGACACATGCGCACGAACTTACTGTGTATATAAACGTTATTTCCATCGTTATCCTTTAAAATGTATACATTTAAGCAGCAGGAATAAAATTTTATTATATATTTTTCATAAAACAACATATATTTACCCTGCTTGTAGTTTTTAAACTTGAAATATGAAATGTAATGCACAGACTTCTCGGGAAAAAAAACCTTCATATTAAAATACATTGGTTTGGTGGAAAGACCTTCAATTGTTCTCTGAACAATTGGTTTTTAATTCTCTACTATGTTTATTTTTCTCTACAACTGAAATTATAGGCACTCATATATCATTTGCCGAAGACGTGTTTTTATTCAACGCTGCATAATATGTGTATATTATATCTTTCTAAAATAAAAGATGGACGAAAACACCAGTTATGCTACACAACTGTGTCTGTTTGCTCATGACCGGTAAAATGTGTAGTACTTACATGTTTTAATGTAATATTGAAATATCATGATTTGTTTTAGCTTAAATGTAAAAAAATAGTTTTAAATTTTCAAATAAAGTCAACAGTGGTGTATCAATATCCGAAAATCATAATCGATAGAGAAAAAAATCTTAAACTGAGGGAAACATCAAATATCAGCAGAAAACACCGAAACAGCAGAAACACTTGTGCAACAAAACAAAACAAACACACACAGAAACGGACTATAAAATAACAGTTGAAACTTTCCTGACTTGGTACAGGACATTTTAAGAAACAATAGTGGGTAAACTTGTTTTTTTGGCTAGCTAAAGAACTCCATAGTTATGCAAATGAAGATCAATAATCTGTTATCATTATATGATATGTCGGGTTTAAAAAGTCCTATGTCGATTTTGTAACTGCTTAAATATGTATTAATGTAATAATTTTACAACAAATACCTCAGTCTAATTTTTATTATGTTTTTGTTATGTTCCGAATAAATCAACGTCTTCTTTGTGTACACGTACACTTTCTATCTAAAAGCTGGACTTTTTGTTTTGTGTTAAATCCGTTCTTATCACAAATTTAAAGGATCTGGTTATAAACGCCTTACTGGTAATGTTAAAAGTTACATACAGTTCATGCCTAAATACCATTTTCTTTAAGTTTACCAACAGATTTTTCGTAACAAATTTTAGTAACCAAAATTCGGGCGTTTTTCATTGTTAAAGTTCTTGCGGTATATAGCTGTTAGTTTCTGAACTACAACGACGACTGAATTAAAAATTCCTGAATGGAAAATGTAAATACATAGTGTAGTGGGGTTAAACAAGTGTGTCGGTTCCAAGCCGTTCTTTTTACTAGGACAGTAGTGTA
Source organism: Mytilus trossulus (assembly GCF_036588685.1). Lineage (NCBI taxonomy): Eukaryota > Metazoa > Mollusca > Bivalvia > Mytilida > Mytilidae > Mytilus > Mytilus trossulus. The sequence continues at coordinate 55,364,185 of NC_086383.1, forward strand.
AAGAACATAACATGTAAAAGTACAGATCTGGGAAAAATCGCATCTACTGATTTATTCGATACCAATAACAATCAATAGACTTTCCATACATGTACTTGTCGGAAAATATAAAACTTATTTCTAAGTGCTTTAGAAACAAGATGAGAAGCAGTGCTTTCCTAATTCTTAGTTTGAAATTTTCCGACATTGTCGATGTATTGTTTTCATCCTGACATTAACACTCTACTCTCGAAACTTAAGTGGATGAAACAAAATCATTGTCTCCATTTTTTTCAATGCTGACTTAGTTAGAATACACAAACGATCCATAAACTGTTTCAAATAAATATCCACATTACCGATTTCTCAACAGTGAAGCAAATATACAGTGGTTCGTATAAGTAAGATGGCTGGTATAATTTGTAGAAACGAAATCCCTGACTAATAAGTCACCGGAAATACATTGATTGTGTTAATCGAATAATTCTAAAAACGTAATATAAAACACGGACATAGCGGACGAGTTGTGGTATTTAAACACCCTTACTTGATGCTAAAGGAACATTTCCATCAAGGAACTGATTAATTTAACATTTATTTTTGGAATCATGGCTCTTATTTGTAAGGTACTCCAGTTTTAATCGTGAAAAACGCTGATAAGTTAAACTGTGAAACTCCATTACTTTCTTATATTATCCCGGAGATGTGTATTTTTTCCTTGTCTCTTTGTTTCAGAAAAGTGAGGAAATGTAAGTTACAGTATCCTGTTTTATTAACTTACAGTAGATCAATATAGGAGCTAGCAATCAACTTTCTACCATTTATCTCGGAAGAAGAATGATTTTCCAAAAAAACAATTATGCAATATTCTTTTTATATGCAGTATGCGAATGTTTTGCATGTTTTGTTAATTCTGATTGAAAAACCCAAACATTTACAAGAATTAAAATTATTTCACATATTGATGTGCATGGCAATTTTTGTATTGACTTGTGTAAGCTAGGAAAATCGGCATACTATTTAAACAGGGTTTGTACCGATAAATACAAAATGAGCGATTATAAATCTGTTCTAGTTAAAAATAACACAGAAGACTGTGATATTATATTATACATATATTCAAAATATGACCCAATATGTTGGATGTCGTCTTCATCTAAAATCTTGAAACCTAACCAGCCCTACCTGCATCGTTCCGAAGATAGATTTAAATTTGAAATTAAATTAATTTGCCAAAAGAATAAGAAAACAGTGGTCGATGTTAAGAAATGGGAAAAGGATTTACACTTCACCATTTTCGATATCAACGATGTGAGAGAAAGTAATTTAGAAGACCATGCATATGAAAAATCAATTTGTATACGGAAACTGAACGTAGACAAAGAAACATCAATAGACGGGGGAAGAAATCTCTATGAAATACTAAAGCTGAATTTTGACGAAATACAAAAGATAAGCAAAGAAAAACAAGATGAGAAAATAAAGCATGCTTTCCATAGAGAAATTCGACGATGGCATTCAGACACAGCTGGTGAACTGGGTGATAATGACATGGCACACGAAGTAATTGTTGCTTACGACGTTCTCAGAGATCGCGAAAAGAGAGCTGAATATCATAACATAGCTAATTACAGTAAAGGTTGGCTTTCAACAGCTAGATGGAAATCAATATTTTTCACAGAATGTGAGACACCCGAACAAAAATCTAAGTACAAAAAGCGATTGGCCATGATGGCGTTATCAATTGGTGTAGGTATAGGTGGATTGACCCTAAGTGTATGTACCGCTGGGTTGGCAGCACCTGCGGTAGTAGGTGTTTGTGGAACTTTAGGGGCAGGCTGTCTTGGAGGAGGCATTCAAAGTTTTTTAAGAACTATTAACAAAAAGAGCATCCAGAAAGGATGTGACGTAAAGGACTTTGCCAAAAGTTTTGGACTAGGATTTGTTGGTGGAGCTATTACAGGCGGAGCTGGTGTTGGAATAACAGCTGGTGTAGTAGGCATAGGCAGTGCTGCAGCCCAGACTTCAGCTGCAACAGTTGGACAGTTGATGGGAATTGGTGCAGCCTCAGCCTCAGTTGGAGGAGTTGCATTTTCTCTTGCTGCAGACGCTGAAAAAAAATTCGTTGATAATGTCGACGTAACATTGAAGCAAGTTGTTGGCCATGCAGTTGTTGGTGCACTTATAGGTGCTGTAACAGGCACAGCTGTTGGAGCAGTGTCTGGCGCTGTTGCTGGTCTTTCATCTGAGGTATCTGCTACTAACATAGAAAGCAGGTTAGTTCCAGGGTTGAGGAGATATGGTGTATCGCTGGCAAGAAATTTGGCAAAAGGTGTCACTAATAAAAGTACAGAGTCTGTCCTAGGTTCAGTATCAGGTTTCATTGAGGAGCGATTAGACGACGATAAGGATAATCGATCATTAAGTGAACATATTAAAGAGAGTGGAACAAATCTTGCAGCAGGCGTACTGACTGATGTAGCTACCGGTGTTGTTTCAACTACGGCCGAACATGTTAGTAATGAAAGCAAAGTAAAGAGTGAAGTGACTAAAAGAAAGGAAATCAAAAAACATAGTACCAATAGAAGTGCAGAAGTAGATGCAACTAAACAAAATGTAAATTTAAATATAGTTGAAAGTTCCACTATCGATAAGCGAGATTCAAAAAGTGTAGAAAGACAAATACGACAAGGAATCAGATTTGACTTAGATCAGAAGTCAAGTTTGACAGTGGGTGAAACAAATGTTAAAGCAACATACAATCCACCGTCTAACAACGATTTAAGTAATATATATTTAGACAGTGTTGATATTATTGTCGAATTAGATAGCGATGAAGATATAACCAGCTTATTAGACAGTGGTGGCGATGAAGAGATAGTTGATTGGATTGATATTTCATGCGAAATACCAGTAACTAGTGCTCGTTTTAAATACATATCAAACGGACTCTGGATATCAAAGATGATCGTAGAATATAGAGTCAATGGAGATTTGAAGACAGAAGAAACATCTGGAAGTGGAAATTCTATAGAAATACCAATTGTTGCAGAGAATGTTAAAGTTTATTTTAAAGTAATGAGATTTATTGCTAAGTGGTGTGACGTGAAAAAGTGGGACAGATTTAGAAAACAAAGCTTTTATGAACCACATGTGTTTACCTATGCACACCCACCAGAACAGAGAACCTTCACTCTCGATGGTTCACTCTATTTTGAACGTGTTACTAACATTACAAATGAAATGCATGATGATGTTGATGACATGTGACTTCTCAAACAGGATTCAAATATTGTTTCAACACAAGTGTTTTTTGTTGCATCGAAATCGTTTATTGTAAATGAATTGTATACAAATGTATGTACATTGTATTGGATTGATTACACAATTACTTTAAATTCGTTAGGTTTTAAGGTCACTTTTCGAATTTATTGTTTGTAGTGAATTATCATGATTCCCCAGTCAAAAACAAAATCTCTAATTGACATGTGAGAAAAACAACGAATATTTCACTCCCCTGGATTTATACAATAATAGGTGTTGTTTGGACAATACATTGATGTCGGATAACAACACATTGTTGATGTGTAGTAAAATTAATTCCATTAAAAAAAAAATGCCAATGTAAAAAAACAACTTATCAGATAATTCAAATATATTCAACTCGTGGCATCATATGGTTGCATGATGATTATTTGCCCTGTGTATCACGTGAAAATTTTTAAAATGTTTGTTTTATTTAGAAGTTAGAATATTCGGTGTGAGTGTCAATGAGACAACTCTCCATCCAAGTCCCAATTTGTTAAAAGTAAACAATTATAATTCGAAATACGGCCTACAACACGACGTTTTGGCCGAAAACATACTTAAGTTTATGTTTTGTGTAGTGCACGTGAGATAACACATCATAATCAACAAGAGTAATTAAAAAGTTGGTCTTTCTAATGGATACTACATATTGTTTTACAAATTTGTGAAATGGACAAGTTTCTGATGCATGATCTTTAATTATGAATTTGTTTTTACTTTTAACTAGCTTTTAGTAACTGCGAGTATTCTCAAACATTACTGACGTGTTAATTAGACCTGTTGATACACTTTGTATTACTTTTTTTAAGTGAATGATACTTATGTAGCTTTAATTCTCATGATTCTCTATTTTTGATATATAAGAGCTATGAAATGTGTTTTTATAGCTGACTATGCGGTATGGGCTTTGCTCATTGTTGAAGGCCGTACGGTGAACTATAGTTGTTAATGTTTGTGTAATTTTTGTCTTTTGTAGATAGTTGTCTCAATGGCAATCATACCACATCTTCTTTTTTATATATTGGTATAACCATTAATTTTCCCTTCTATTCTCGTACTTTGAAAACCAAACTTTTTGTTTTGTGAAACAATATTACCGTATTCTGTAACTACATTTTGTATATACCTTTCAACATTTTTTTTATTTATCTATGAACATTATTTTAGATGGCGGCATATTGTCCAAAGTTAAAGCTGTCTAACTGATATCTTTTAAAATCTCTGCCCTTCTTTTTTTATTGATTTTGTGTTCGCATTGTGCCATTTATTAAATTTATTCGTTTAGCATTTCAGTGTATGTTCACTTGTGTGTTTTAATATTGTTTGATTGATATTTTAAGGTGTTACTTACTATTTTGTGATGTTACACTATCATAATAGGTAAGGATGAAGGTTGATAACTATTTAAACGCTTAAACGCTTGAAGCCGTAGCAATCATTTGCTTCTGTCCTAAGTCAGGTACCTGATGTTCAGTGGTTGCTGTTTGTTTATGTTGTTGATAAATATTTCTCGTTTTTTTTTATATGTTTGAATGCTGTACGGTTACCTATAGTTGTTAATGTTTGTGTCATTTTGGTCTTGTGTGAATATTTGTCTCATTGGTAATCATACCACATCTTCTTTTTTATATTGTATAGATTATATCGTTTTTTTCCGGTTTGATTTAGTTTATACTAGTAGTGTTGAGCCCGTAACTGCTTGCTGTTCGATGTGAGTCAAATCTTTGCGCTGGAGACCATACTTTCACCTGTAATGGTTTACTTTTAACAAATGTTTACCAATGATCGACTCCAACCAATTTCGCAACAGGCATGGCGCACAATATTATGCAGCAACATTAAATCATTGATAGCATCCATGCCATGAAAAGCGTAGTAGCAGTATTAGCAACGATAGTTGGTAATAAACGGTACGTACTTTAATGACATCGAAACCATGCGAAAGTAATTATAATTTTGATATAATAACTTAAATTGATCAATCTTGTGAATAAGCCATCTTCTTTTCAATTGAAACAATTTGAGTGAATATCTGAAGTTAATTATTTTAAAATTTCCATTCTTAACACATGTCCATGTATAAAATTCTTACAAATCCAACATACGTTGTGTTTTTTTGTTTGGAAAGTATAGATGACATTTGGTTTAATATCAACGTAGATGCGACCAAGCTTAACGTCAGTAATTTTGCGTGGATTTTGTTTTATTCATTTAACATAAGTTTATTAGATTTTATTTTTTATTACATCATATCCTTGGTTATTTGAAAGATTTGGATAAAGTTTCATATGCAGGCAATTGTTTCTCAATTTTTTTACACCATGTACACCTTTTCCATTTATTCGTTGTTCTGGACTATTTTCATCATTTATAAATAAAAAGCTGTTTCGAAATAAAATCTGTTCATCAAACATTCTCTATTGCATTTATTTTCATCGATTTCAACATTTATCAACAGGACTGTTCAAAATTGTTTCTTCTTATCATCAATAATTTCATAGTTAATTCTACTTTGTATCCATATTGTTACACATCTAGCGTGACACTTACTGTAAAATAAATCCCATTTTTTTTTTAAATGTCGTAAATGGAAAGATCGAAATAAATGATACAAATACGTAGGCTGTATTCATTAGTTGTATCTTCATTGGATCTTGTAACTTTTATTACTGTTAAAAACAGGATAACTGGAACTAAAGAATTACACTTTATTTGCTTTGATCCTAGCATTTTTAAAGTTTTATAATTTTCTCTAAATGGAAAAAGAGATATTGTATCGTTTAATTCATCGTAGCATTAAAAGATATGTGTTAAAAAATACTATACAATTAATGATATTGATATACATTGTTGTTGACAACTTTGCAATTCATGCACTTTCAACAAAGTATGATCTCACCTTATAAGTCTTTATACTTGTAAAACACTTGACTTTGTTTATAAAGGGAGCTATAAAAAATGCATGCCACGCGTTTTATGAATTCAATGATTGAGTATTGAACTTGGCGGGAATACCTCGCTTTAGACTTTTAACACATTTAAGGTGGTATGGGTGTCTTCTTCCGTCTTGGATTGTAAAAAAAAGAGAACCAATGGTCCAGATTTTCTATCAAGTCAGCAAAATTTGATGCTGAATAAAAAATGCATATTTTTGTGTGAAACTTATATCTTACAGAAATTTCAAATTATTTAACAAAAAACAATCTGTGTTTATCTTTTAAAACAAAAAAATATGGCTTTCTTTTGAAAGCAAAAATACGGCCACAAATCCGAACTTTAAGCAAACTTAATATACAAAATTTCGACCTCATTTAACTCAAAAAGTAGCACATGTAGGTATATTTTTTTCTGACATATTTGATTTAATCAGGCAGAAAATAGCATATATGAAAATGTTGGTCAAACTGTAAATACAGGATCAAAACTGTATCGTATGCCCTTAAATCTGATCACAGTTGTTCTGCACTGGGGACAATTTTCAATTTACGATCGTCATCTTCATTGTATATGTCCTTGGGTTGTGATATCATCGGTATTTAACTGTTTTTATTCTTATTTTGTTAAAAGAAAATTATATGCTTGTATGCATTTTATATCCGCTGATCAAAAGGTATTATAAATATTCTAGAGGTTGGACATTATTGAACTTCACATATGAAAGACAATTGTATTTATTTGGCAACAATTTCAAAAGAAATCTTGACACCTTTTAATATGTAAAGCAGTGTAATTAAAAATAAAAATGTAACATATTGAATACTGAGTATTAACTAATTAATGAAATAAACAAATGAGATTTTAACATGAGCGGAAAATTGCATGAATTAATGCTTTATCTATATATATACGTAAATTAATTGTATGAATTGACCTTTAACGACAACGGATATGTTTCTTTATTAAATATTATGTTTATATTAAAGATCAGCTATAAGTTGAAATTTGTCAGCAAATTAAAAAAAATCAAAATGGCTTTCTTTATATTAAAGTATGAATATGTACAAAAGTCAGATTAATTTTAAAATAAATTTTATATTTTTAAATGTTAAAACAGTTGCAAAAGAATTTTTGTATGATCATGATGATTTACCTGGAAATTACATGCATCCAATAATTCTGGATCTAGTTAGTGCTCCTAAAATAAATAAAATATATTGTTTATAGTAATCTTGTTCGACCTATACTTGTATTAACCTCCTCTAGGTACGATTTAAAATAACAATTTCAATGTAACCATAGCATAGGTATTTCGTAGTCTATTCTTTTAGACAATGAATTAAAATTGGAGAAATCGCACATGCTCTTTCTCACAAAGATGTTTACAGTGTAGTGTAGTACTATTGGGACACATAATTTCAAAATTATAGAAAAGTCTATCAACTCTATCTCAAAATATGCACAATTTAGTTTGACCGTATCAGACATGCTAATTTATGACCTTTTTAACGAAGCCAAATGTATACTTCAGATAAACATTCAGCTCCTTAAATTTTTCAACTTGTATTTCCATACTAAACATTTATTGCATAAAATATCAATAAATCAGTTAGGGAAAGTGTAAAAATAAATTCACCTCAGAAACTAACAAAACCTTTGAATAGACTTATTAAGAAGGGATATGATTACGAAACTGTTGTCAAGTCATTAAAGATTGCATATTTTGGCGTTAATATTGAGTCACTGATAAGGTCTTTGCGTCGGAACTAAACACATTTATTCTAAAAACAGTTGTTGGCATGGCACGGGTTACGTTCTTCTCATATATGTTATGATGGTATGATACTAAACCCCTTACGGGAAGGATTGTGGCTGATGTTCATATGATGAAATCATAATCTTTTAGTCAGTTTAATTGAAGTCTGGAGCTGGCATGTCAGTAAGCTGCTAGTAGTCTGTTGTTATTTATGTATTATTGTCATTTTGTTTATTTTCCTTGCTTACATGTTCTGACATCAGACTCGGACTTCTCTTGAACTGAATTTTAATGTGCGTATTGTTATGCGTTTACTTTTCTACATTGGTTAGAGGTATATGGGAGGGTTGAGATCTCACAAACATGTTTAACCCCGCGTCAATTTTGCGCCTTTCCCAAGTCAGGAGCCTCTGGCCTTTGTAAGTCTTGTATTATTTTAATTTTAGTTTCTTGTGTACAATTTGGAAATTAGTATGGCGTCCATTATCACTGAACTAGTATATATTTGTTTAGGGGCCAGCTGAAGGACGCCTCCGGGTGCGGGAATTTCTCGCTTCATTGAAGACCTGTTGGTGACCTTCTGCTGTTGTTTTTTATTTGGTCGGGTTGTTGTCTCTTTGACACATTCCCCATTTCCATTCTCAATTTTACTTTGTTATTGTCAAGATAAATAATATAAACAGTTCTTTGAGCCTTATTTTGGATAGAAATTTATTTGTAATGAATGCTTCGCGGATTATTCAATGTGAAGAGTCAAAAATTAGTTTTATGGTTCAATAAATTCAAAATAAATAATAATCATTCATTAAATATAATTAATATACTGTTAAAACTTTGAATTTTTCGAAAACTTAGCCGTATTTAGCACAACTTTTTTGATTTTGGATCCACAATGCTCTTCACCTTTGTACTTTTTTGGCTTTATTCATATTTTGATATGAGCGTCACTGATGTGTCTTATGTAGACGAAACGCGCGTCTGGCGTATTAAATTATAATCCTGGTACCTTTGATAACCAATTAAATCATGTATTATCATACTACCTGCTTAGCTTTTGAAAAGAATAATGTCTGAATAATCGATCGGTAAGAGTTGGATATCTTTAACATGTTTAAGCGCAACGATTTTGGCGCCTGTCCCAAAACAGGATTTTCTGGCCTTTGTTAGTCTTGCGATTGTGGCATCCATGTACTAAAGAAACATAAATGTTTTCAACTATTTTGACGTATATATAATCAATATTGTCATGATAATCAAAGACCATGTCATACGACATTAAGATAAGTGAAGGCGAAAGATAAACTAGTCACAGTGACAAGAACTACAATAAAACAAATAATATATATAATGAATATAGACATTTTTTAAGAATACAGATTTATTTGAGATAGTAGAATGTACCAGTTTTGTAAGGCCATAGAATAATAGGGTTATAAATTTGGACGTCTGAAAAAGATAATCAAATAAGATGGATTTCGAAAAGTCAACCCTAACGATCCTCTACATATGTCTAGAAGGGGTTGGGTGGTGGTTGTGATGTACTTCAATACTTAATTGATAGGAATGCCGCTGTTTTGTTACCTTACCATGTTTCATATTTCAAAAATATATACCTTTATTTTTTCCCATATTGATTTTGTTTCATGTGGTTTTATGAAGAAGAGGAATAATTAAGCGCACAAGATAAAAATTGGTTAATAAAGACACAGCGGGAACACCAAAAATATTGACAGTCAAAGAAGTTATCGGAAATGTATTGTCCTTATCATATATAGCTGATAGTTTTCACTTATTTTAAGCTTTTAAAAGTTAACTAGTTCAGAGGCACGTCCTATCACCCTGTAAATGGAAGTGCCCCCTCCAACCCAAACCCCTACCTGAAACATATATTACTACTGTAATGGAAATACATCGACATTTAAAAACACCCTTTAATGCATTTGTATCTATTTATTTTAGATAATCAATATTAAGATTTCTTAGCGCTTTGTATGTGTTCTTGTCTTTATATTATTCTTCTTGTCGCTGATAAGTGAGACATAACCCAGCACTAGATGCACAATCTCTATATATATCAGCGATATCCGGTGTTTTGTTTGTTGATGTTTCAATATTGCTTTTCCTCTTATAATTTACTTTGGAGTTTTTACAATTTGCATCTTAAATTGCCTTTTTGTTGCAACATATTTAAAATAAAATCTTGTAAAATAGAAAACAAATTGCGGTTGCCATGGGCATAGATGTGTTGATAGGGAGAAACATCAGTGAATTTGGCCAGAAATGTGCATTAAATTTTGTAATATTTAAATATTGTACAAGTGTAAAGTTTACTACATGCTGAACAGGTTTAATTTCAAATATAAATATATTAAAGCTGTGTAATAATTATATTTGATGAGTTTAACTCCGCCATTATATTGATTACTAGGCAACAGAATAAACGAGCTAGACCTAAAATTCAATTATTTTCAGAAGGTCTATGATATAGACTTACAACTTGACAAATTAAATGAGATTTGGAAGGTGGGGCCAAAAATTACCCTTTTAGGCCCTAGTCGAGACAATGCATGGTTACTTTATATTTCCGGAGAGAGAGAGTTCATGGGCTAAGTTAACTGTCTTGTTTTGCAGAGACTGTTGCAAGGTCCAAAGGGACAGTCAACCTCAGAAATCGAAAGTAAACTGACAACGCCATGGCTTAAAATGAAACAGACAAACAAACAAACAAAGGCTATACTGTGAAAGTACTTTTATTCGTGGGGTACCAATTTTCGTGGTTTTCGTGGATGACTTTATCCACGAATTTAAGTGTCCAACGAAATAAAACAACCATTGTCAAAATCAAGACATGGAAAGATCCACATCGGTATGTTTGACCACTGATATAATCTAGAGAATATATTGAATAACGCCAAATCTGAGAATACTTTAATAGCAGTCACAGAACTACAACCGCAAGCAGGATTATACCTATTTTATCTTTAATAACTTAAACTGTACAACTTTTGATCCTTTAATTCTCATAAAATATATTTTTGATCGATGAAAGTCAGATTTCCGGTAATGATATGCTAGTATGATAAAGTGTTCATTTTATATCCTCATAGTTCTCGTACACATGTTAAAAAAAAAGTTTCATGCTGGGCTTGATTTTTATAAAAATTATTTGACAATTCAAGATACGTTTATAGCATTTGTTTATGTTACTATTTTCAATAAGTGACATGTTTATGGCCACCTTTGACACCTTTGATGGTTTTTTAATCTGTTGATCACTTTATCATGGGTTAATAAGTGTTATCACTACGATTTACACGGTCAATGTTTACTTTGCAATTTCCTTCAATCCAGACTATTCGAAACCTTTGTTTCTAAAGGCTTTAATTTTTCAATTTTTTTTTTTGGGAAAACAAAAATCCACGAATTCAAAAACCCACGAACATGTAAATATTGCTCAATCCACGAAAATTGATACCCACGAATTAAAGTACTTTCACAGTAATTGAAAAAAGCTTTGAAAATATTCTCCATGTGAACTATCAGGCCATATTGGACCAATCTTAGAGAATAGATGATCCTAATATAATGAGGAGTAAATATAAAAAGAAGATGTGGTATGATTTCCAAATAGACAACTCTCAACAAGAAACCAAATGACGCATAAATTAACATTTATAGTTCCCCGTACGGCCTTCAACGATGATCACAGCCCGTACCGCATAATCAGCTATAAGAGGCCCTGAAATGACAAATGTAATAGCATTCAAACGAGAAAACAAACGGCCTCTTTTATGTACAAATATAAACGAAAAACAAATATGTAACACATCCATAAACGACAACCACTGAATTAAAGACTTGGGACAGACACACAAATTAAGAATGTGGCGGGATTAAACATGTTAGAGGGATCCAAACCTTCCTTCTTAGCATATATGAATAGTGGTTACAAGAACTTGGGGTAAAAATATTTCATAAGGCCTCAATGGGGAGGACGCTTGAAAACTTTGAAAGCATTTAAAACTAACATAGCAATGCAATTAATGTTTGCATCAAGTCTCAGTAGTACATTAAGATTCACTTGTGTACAAATGAAGTTACAGATGTCCACTGGTCTGAGCACTATAAGCTTCATTGCAAATAGTGTTCATTATTCTCTGAAAAAAGATGAATTTGTTTATGCTACAAAATTTACATTTATTGACGACCATTTTGAATTTCCTATCGCTTCAAAAGAGAAAAGTTAAACACTAAGGTTATCGTTTTTATCACATAGCGGTCAGGAGTCTGTAATTAAGTGGTTGTCGTTTGTTGTTTTTCGATTTGTGTTTGTACATAATTGAAACCGCTTTGTTTTTCGTCTGAATTGTCTGAGTTTCTGTTTTTTAATTGAAATATCTAAATCTAGAAAAAGAGAAAAAGTACCCATATGACAATGTATGAGTATCTACAAACTATCGATAAAAGTTATTGCCGAAACGTACATACATGTTGTCAAGGAGGAAATTTACATCGTTATTCATTCGGTAAGTTCATAGAGCATATTAACCTTCTTCTGAATGGACGTTGAATTCAACGAGATCTAATACCCACTTTTAAATTAAAATTCTATCAGAGGTTAAGTTTAGTTTATGGTATCCTTATGTGCAGTCGTGAATACATGGGAGGTGCATGTTTTTATTATATCATTTACACAATGCCATGTACTTTTATACCATTTATTTATGTATTTCTCTGTGCTGCGTCATTCAAATTGTATTTTTAACAGTGCCATTTTGCTAGCTATACATCCAGGTTAAACTCACCATCTTTTCTTATATTATGGCAGTTGGTATCACACTGGTAACGTTTGCTTTTGTTGAATTTTGGGGTTTCTGTTGTTCCGTTGTTTTTCTCTTAAAGGAAATGTGTTTACCTTGTTTTTATCTTGTTGTTGCTTAATCGAATTTTGACTATCTGACAGCGGAATACTGAAAAGAAACAAATCTAGCATAATATATGAATACATATTTTGAATTTCAAAATGGCATTAGGTATTTGAGCAGTCTATATTTCAGAATAGCTGTTGTTTTTGCTTTACATTAACATTTTTAATTTCAATACATGTATTCATATATTATTCTATATTGTGTCATTTTTGGGACTCTCTCTCTGGAATCTTTCCTCTCTCTTTTGTAGCTGACTAAATTAGAATTACTGACGGCATTATGATGACCTATACAGTCCTTGGATGGTGTAAACGTCCAACTTACACCATACACCATTACACCATACACCTTGTACCATTACACCATATACTCTACACATTTGCACCATACACCTTACACATTATACCATACACTATACATCATTATATCTACATGTTCTGAAATTACCCATAATGCAATTAAATTTCAAATATTAATATTATTTTTATTGTTTATGTTTACAATTCGAAAAAAAATCAAATAAAAAGAACTTCATTTTCAGCCAATGAAATGGCGTACAACATCATTCACACCATTCCCGATGGCACGTTACACAATCACACAATTAATCAAACACCATTACACCATTCCACTTACACCATACACCATAGCACAATACACCATAGCACAATACACCATAGCACCATACACCTTACACCATTGCACCCTATGCCATACATCATTACACCATAAATGTTTTGGGGAAGTTTACACCATCCAAGAGCTGTAGCTGTTAATTTCTATGTAATTTAGTTTCTTGGCAATCATAATACATATCCTTTTATAAAATTTATGGTATATATGTCGTAGTTACGTCAAAAACGATGTCGAAATTGCGACATAACGATGTAATTATAACGACATGTTATGTCAAAATGGCAACATAGTGATGTCGTTATCCCGATATGATATGTCGTTAGTACGACATATTTTTTTAATGACCCTTATTGGCTTCTGTATTTATCGATTCAAAATGAAGCATTATTTAGATTCATTTTCAATTTGTTATAACACGTCTACCTATGTATACTGAAGTGAAAGAACAAAATAACTAAAACACATGTTCCTAAAAATATAATCCAAATCCCCCTTTTAGAATATGTTTTGTTGATTGATATTTGCTTTTATCATAACATGGTCTCCGAACAGGCATTGATCATGACGTATGACGTGGCAAATTCTAACTTGACGTCAACGTAACATTCAAGTTAGTTTTTAAAAAAGGGCGTAAAATTCAAATGTTGATTTCACCATCGAAAATCATTGCCAAATAGAGAATAAACTGGCTCTGAATTCCTTATCTGCAAATGTATCATACTGATAATGTGAGAAACATTGTGTTTAATCATTGATCTTTATGTACATTGTATAAAGGATCTCAGACATGGTTTCTGTGGCTTATTTTAATTAAAAAATGGGGCAGATTTAAATTACAATGGATAGTGCTACATGCATAGCCAGACGCGAACATGTCTTTGAAACATTTATATCCTGTTGTTTTGTTAAATCGCTACACGCTAATAAAGTTACTGTATCTAATACTATTGTGTGTTTTTCCGTTTTCTTGAATGTTTCCTGCAACACTGACAATCTAAAATGATATGTTTTTGTCTGTCTTTCTTACATTGATAAAACACTTATCATCATTGTTAATTAACTTTGATTCACCAGTAAAACATATATTTAGAGAAGGTAAATGAGGCAAACATATTTAATGTAAACTAAACATATGACTAAATGAATATTGCCGGTGTATGTTTATTTTATTAAATTTCCTTTTTTGATTTAAGCGGGTAGACCGTACCACGTTTTTTATTCGTGTAACACATTTTTCTGACGTCAGTCTATTGTTGTCACTGTAGAATATATTTTTCATTTAACTATTGTCGAGACGTCACCCTATTCATTTATCTCGCATTTTTTTCTAAACGCATCTTAAATCTGTTGCTGGAATGGATTCTTCGAATGTCGAATTTCGTTATGTTTGAATTTGGCTAAATTTACATTAGTCTAAGTTTGTAAGAGAATGACAATCCCTTACTTTGTGATAAGTATTCGCTAACGCTTGTACTTAGTTATAAACAAAGGGAATATCCACGGTGGGTAAGGTTGTTCTGCGAGAAAAAAATCTGTGCTGGTGATTCGGTCCTGAAGGGTGCTGGTGATCATTGAATATATATAAACAAAGACGGTATTTATGATTTTTTTACATAAAAAATTGAAGGAAACGGATACAAAATTTCAATGTTGTTTCTTATTGGTTCATAGGGAAGCCATTTAAAATATGAACCTCAAATCTAGAACTTAAAAAATAAAACAAAATTTTCCTGGAGTGCGCTTTCTATAACCAAATCCGCACGACAACATTATTTTGTGGAAAACAGTACAATTTATTAAAATTTGGTATTTTCTCTATTTATTGATGTCCTGATACGGTCCTGGTGATTTTTGATAAAAAAGTTTGTGATGTTTGAAACAAATATTACAAAATTATTCAAATTTTGCAGATAATTGTATTCGATCGGATTTGTGACTCCTATTTTTTTTTACTTTTGTGCATCTAGATTTGAGGTTCACATTTTTAATGGTTTGCCTATGAATCCATAAGAAACAACATTGAAATTTTGTTATTATCAACAAAAATGGCAACATACATCCAATCCAATATCAGATGAAAATATATCGAAATATAATGTTTTTATCTAAGATATGAAATGCCCTTATAGTCCAGCAGCTAAGTCCAATATTTTGGGACAATTGATCACTTAATGGTAAAAGCATGAAACTTTGCACAGTGTTAGTTATGATGCTTATAAACATTTTTGGATATGGAGCCATAAAAAAAAAATCCACAATGGCCGCCAATTTCAAAATGGCTGCCAACAGTGATGAAGCTGAGTCCAAAAATATAGTATTATTTATCAATTGAAAATAAAAGCACACCACAATGCATTTTGCTAGTAATGATGGTACTTAATATTTTCTGAATATGGAAAAATAAAAAAAATAATTCTATAATGGCCGCCAATTCAAAATGGCCGCCCACAGTCAAGAGACGGAGTCCAAAAATAAGGTATAATTTATCAATTGAAAATAAAAGCACACCACAATGCATATTGCTAGTAATGATGCTTATTAATCTTTAACAAATATTGAACAATCAAAAATAATCACAAAATGGCCGACAAATTCAAAATGGTGGACAATAGTCATAAGGCAGAATAAAAAAAATTAGTTAAATTGAACATTGAAAATAAAATCACAAAACATTGTATATTGCTAAATATGATGCTAATTTATCTTTTCTGAATATGGAAAACAATTCGATAATGGCCGACAAATTTAAAATGGCCACCACAAGTCTTATTTTTAAA
The DNA here is from genome assembly GCF_036588685.1 of Mytilus trossulus. NCBI lineage: Eukaryota > Metazoa > Mollusca > Bivalvia > Mytilida > Mytilidae > Mytilus > Mytilus trossulus. The sequence goes on from NC_086383.1 coordinate 55,380,507, forward strand.
CATTATATCGTGTATATCTGGAAAGCCATTAACAATTAACAAATAGTTGAGTTTTGCGAAAATTTCAAGATTTCAGGTCACCATCTTGAATTACATACATTTTGTTAGTCTTTTTGACTTTTTTGATTCAAGCGTCACTGTCATTTGTAGACGAAACACGCGTCTGGCATACAGAAGTTATCCCCAAGGAATATATAAACAAATTTACGATCATAGTTCTTACAACATGGCTACTGAAAAGACATTCCGGGTATCAAATGTAGAATATGACAAACCAACTAAATCAAATAATATTGATTGGGAAAATTGCATCCTATGCCAAGAAATTATATATGAAAAACTGATATGCCCATTTGATTCTAAACGTCTCAATGTTGGGGCTGGTTATCAATCTTTAGCTGACAATATTAAGAAGTTTCATCCATTGCGATTAATGCCTGAAGGCATTAATGTGTGCGTTGAAAACTTAGATGAGGGATCTGGAATAGCTCAGTCTTTTATTGATCACAAGGCATGTTGGCATAAATCTTGCAAATTAAAACTAAACAGGACAAAGTTAAATAGAGCAGAAAAACAAACATCACGTGAGAGTATAGATGAAGCCACCACATCTAAAAAAAAAGACTAGACATAGCTTTTCCGTTCAGTCTATCAGTAACCCGTCGGTGTGCTTTTTCTGTAATGAAAATGGCCAAGAAGTCCTTCATGAGTCCTCAACATTTGGACAAGATACACGTGTGAGAGAATGTGCAGTGAAATTGAACGACACATTGTTGCTTGCAAAATTAAGTGCTGGTGATCTAATTGCACAGGAGGCAAAGTACCTCTCTAAATGTTTAGTTTCCCTATATAATCGTGCATCTCGAATTGAAATGAAAAATGATAATGTCGAATCTAAGAAAGAAAGGCAAATCCATGGCATTGCATTTTCAGAACTTGTCTCTTATATAAATTAGACAAGGTCATGCGATGAGACCATAAGTGTTTACAAATTGTCAGATCTATGTAAACTGTATACGGAAAGAATCACATGTCTAGGTGCAGATGTTTCATCTAGAGTTAATAGTTCACGACTAAAAGACAGAATCGTATCTAATTTCCCAGACTTAGATGCTTACAAACAAGGCCGTGAAAACATTCTTGCTTTTCAAAGATGACATTGGTCCTGTACTGAAGAGAGTCTGCTTAGAAGACTTTGATAATGAGTTTGTCAACATATCTAAAGCAGCTACGTTTGTTCGTAAAGATATTTTCGCATTAAATTCAGAATTCAAAGGAACCTTCCCAAAGGGATGTCAGGAAGCTTCTGTACCCCAGTCATTGCTTTCTGTAATCAGTATGATTCAGTTTGGACCCAACATTCAGGACCGTTCCTATTCTCAGTCGACATTAACAATAGCACAGCTTCTGATGTATAGTTGTACAAAGAAACAATCAAACCGTCACATGAAAGATCATGAACCTCCAGTTTGTGTTTATTTGGGAGTCATGATCCACTGTAAGACTAGAAAACGTGATCTAGTAGAAACTTTCTTCAAACTTGGACTGTCTGTCTCCTACGATCGAGTGTTAGAAATTTCTACTTCAATGGCCAATGATGCTTGTCGTCTTTATGTTCAAGAAGGTATTGTTTGCCCTACCAATCTATTGCAAAATGTATTCACTTCATCTGCTGTAGACAACATTGATCACAATCCAAGCAGTATATCGTCAAAAGACTCATTACATGGTACAGGTATATCTTTATTCCAACATATTTCAGAGGATGCCCAAGGCGTTGTTCAAGCATTGGACCAATCTGAAACTATGTTGAAATGGCAGTCAAAGAGAGTTTCTCTTTTACCAGAGAGTTATTCAAACCTTCCACCAGCTGTACTAAGATTCAACGAACCAGATATTCCATTAGTTGAAGGAGAACTTTCAATTGATATGTTCTCATTCCCAGCTGCATTAAAAGGGGAATTCAAATGGCTGAAACATGTTGCAGAAAATTCAAGTGTTAGGGCTACAGTGGGTACAAATATTTCATGGTCCGCCTATCATGCTGCAGTCCTGCCAGATGGGAATAAATTACCAGCAGTGTCTGCCCTTTTACCTCTGTTTCATGAGCAAGCAAAATTTGTCGCAATGATACGACACTCATTGAACATTATTCGTAGCGCTGTTAGCAAGCTTAATCCTGGCCAAACGCCAGTTGTTGCTTTTGACCAACCCCTTTTCACCGTAGCAAAACTAATACAGTGGAACTGGCCTCAGATATATGGTGAGGATCACTTTGTTATGATGTTCGGTGGCCTACACATAGAGATGGCTGCGTTCAAAGCACTTGGTAGTTGGCTTGAAGATAGTGGATGGACTAGTGTTTTAGTAAATGCACAGGTTACATCACCAGGTACAGCTGATTCATTTCTAAAGGCTTCTCATGTTACAAAAACACGTAGAGCACACCAAGTTACAGCATGCACACTTTACCGTCTATTGTCAAATGCTTACTGTCAATACAAAGATATTGATAGTTTGAGGGATGATGAGGTTAGCTTAGAACTTAAAGAGTGGTGTTTGGAACGATATAAAGAATCTCCTCATTTTAAATTTTGGTATATAACTCTCCGATTTGAATTGACAGTATTAATATTTATAAGGTCTATACGTGAGGCTAAATTTTCATTATATATTGAAGCTCTCTCAAAGATCATTCCTTGGTTTTTTGCCTTGGATCACACCAACTATTCACGATGGCTACCAATTCATCTGCGTGATATGGTTCAGTTACCAAAAACGAACCCAGAAACTCATAGAGCATTCCTTGACGGCAACTTTGTTGTCAACAAGACAGAGGAGAAATTTTCCTGTATGGCTATTGATCAAGCCCACGAACAAAATAATGCTTGTGTTAAAGCAGATGGTGGTGCTGTTGGGTTGACGGAAAATCCAGGGGCGCTTCGTAGATGGATGGTTGCAGGGCCTGAAATGGCTAGGTTGGTAAATGAATTTGAAAATGTCACTGAATGCTTTGTGAACACTAACGCATCTAATAAACTTCATCATGAACAAACATTATCCTTTCAAGAATCTTTCCGAAATGACATTGTGTCTTTGTATGATGTAATTGATGATCTTGGAAATCCGTTTTTAGAGACAAGTAAGGATTTGCTTGTATTAGATTCGAAGAACATTGTTGACATATCAGTTGTTAAAACTGTTAACACAATAGAATCATTGGGACAAGAACAGTTTGAAAAGTATACGAAAGAACGCCTTGTTGATCGAACAACTTCTGTCGTTGATACTATCAAGAGGAATAAGTTACCACTTTTTCAAACACCACCTCCTGCAAAGAAAACGTCTACAACAGATCACAAGCTAATGGCTCTGAAAAGTAATTGCTCTTTATTTTCAAGATTGTATATTGCTTGTCAATCAAGAGATGGAAACCTTGACGATTTCTTCAGACATGAGAATCATGCTTTCCCTCCATCGCTTAGTCAAAATGGTACTATACGTCTAGGAACAAAAACTGACCTTCTTTCAAAATGTCTGGAGAGATTAACCCCTCCAACAGATGTTCAACCTGTAGTGTCTTCTGTTATTCTTGATGGATCTGCAGTTGTTAATATGCTCAAGCCTGTCAATGTCAAATCATTTAATGAATACGCTTTAAAAGTGTTTGTACCGTATATTCAGAATATTGGGAAAAATGTACAAAGAATTGAAATTGTATTTGACACATACATTGACAATAGCTTAAAGGCGTCTACTCGGGGAAAACGTGGGAAAGGTATTCGAAGACGAGTTCAAGATGAAACGAATGTACCAGGAAATTGGCAGGAATTCTTGCGTCTAGATGAAAATAAAATTTAGTTGTTTCATTTTCTCGCTGATAAAATAACCAGTGCTGGTATCGACAATGAGATCGTAGTAACTGACAAGATCAACGCCCTTGGAAATACTGCAGGACACAGCTATGAATTGTTAAGCCCATGTTCACACGAGGAAGCTGATACTAGAATTTTGCTGCATGCCTTAGATGCTTCCCTGAAAGGCCACAACAGAATACTGATCAGAACAGTTGACACAGATGTTGTTGTCTTGTCTGTCTCTTGTTTCAACAGACTGCAAATTGAACAGCTGTGGATAGGTTTTAGCACTGGAAAGAACTTCCGATATATTTCAGTTCATGAATTGTGCCTTGCTCTAGGACCATTGAAATCGAAAGTCTTTCCATGCCTTTACTGGTTGTGACACAGTCTCAGCTTTTTCCGGGAAAGGTAAGAAATCAGCTTGGAACACATGGTCCGTATATGGGGAGTTGTCAGATGCATTTCTGCAGATTATTGAGAATCCAAATGAAGTTGAAAGTTGAAAGTAATAGAACGGTATGTTGTTCTTTTGTATGATCGGTCTAGTACAGCTAATACGGTGAATGAGTTAAGTAAACAGTTATTCACACAAAAGACAAGAACAATAGACAATATTCCTCCAACAAGAGATGCACTTCTTCAACATACGAAACGTGAAGTTTACCAAGGAAGTGTTATTTGGGGAAATTGTTTAGTTGCAAATCCAGGTATGTCATCACCAGATTTATTTGGTTGGCAAAAACTTGATGGTACTTGGGTACCATTCTGGTCTGTGCTTGCTGAAGCTTCAATGTCATGCCAAGAGCTCATCCACTGTGGCTGTAAGAAAGGATGTCGAGGTGCATGTAAATGCGTAAAAGCAGCATTAAAATGCACAGCATTATGCAAATGCTCACCGGACTGTGAAAGAGAAACCGATTGAGTCTGAGCTTTGTTTTGATTTCCCTGCATTTGGATCCATTATTTTTTAATCATTTGTATATCATATTCAAAAACAAACGTCAAATTTTTACATGCTAAACGGCGCCATTTTGAATATTGCCGCCATTTTGAAAGTATTATCTTCGTACCCAGGTAAAAGTGATACATTGTAACCCTTTGTCGATATCAAATGATCAGTTTTACTGCTTTGATAACTTTCTATCACACAATAATGGTGTATAGATTCGAATAATGTAAAACTTAGACATTTTGACGCGCCATTTTGAATTTGGACGCCATTTTCTATGATTTCTGTACCATAAGGTTTAACAACATAATAAATGACATATCTGAATTTTATTTCTTTAAGTTTCTGACATCTTTTGAACTCATTAGATTTGAAAGACTTCATCAAGTGAAAAATGTTATACTTATGGCGGCCATCTTGAATTTGGCGGCCATATTGGATTTTTTTTTCGTGGCTCCATATCTGAATTTTGTTTATACCCTTTAATCTTTCAATTTGCCAAGTTTCATGCTTTTACCATAAAGTGATCAATTATTCTGATATCCGCTGGACTATTAAATTGACGATTCTCTACACAATATGTTGACTAAGGCCGTGTTCACACCAAACGCCGTGTACAGTAAACATGTTTACATTTGGTGTAATGTAATCTAAACTAGTTTCACATAAGATTTGCCCACATCTATACACCTTGTTTAGTTACCTGTACATAAGATGTGTTCACACTTGTTAACTATATGTTATTAAAATGTTCATTACGTAGAACAGAACTCAAATTTTAGATCAACTTTTCTAGCAGTAAGGGGACGAACATTTGACTTAAAAAAAGGGGGATTGATTTTTCCACAATTTGACTGAAAAATAAATCGGGTCGTATAGATGATAAGAATGAAAAAAATAGTCTGAATCCAAAGTTTCCCTATACATTATAGTGTTTAATATTGAATTGGTACCATCGAAAAAAATTGAATATTAACTTTTGCGCGAGAAAAAATGCGGACTCTAATTGTATTTTAACGGATCTGAGATTCTACACAAACAAACAATTAACCTCACCCTTTTTCAGTAACGCATTTATGAGTGAATTGTTGTTTGAGTAAAGACCAGTGGAAAATATTTCTGTCAGTGTGTAAGTCCAGTCGATTCGGGAAGACCTTTTCTAAGAAATTATGTGTTCGGCAATGATGATGGATGAGTTTTGATAAGGGGTTAAAAAGGCTACGTAAAGTGTTTTATAACAAATAAATATATCAAGTTTAGACAAATATTTCTGTAAAGAACTTATAAATTATTAAGTGTTATAAGTATCAATTTTATATAAAAATCGTTTCTTTTTTACATATAAAAAGAACATTTACAGTTCGGAATGTCTTGTTTTGTGTACACTGTTCCTACATACGGCCTACATCGACTATCGACTGCATGTAGACAAAACATAATTTAAACTACATGTAAACATTGAGTTTTATCAATGGGAACGTAATTATGTTTAGTTTACGTGTGAGTTATACTAAGGCCGTGTTCACACCAAACGCCGTGTAGAGCAAACATGTTTACAATTAGTTTAGTGTAGTGTACACTGGTTTCACATAACATTTGTTCACATCTATACACCTTGTTTAGCTACCTGTACATAAGATTTGTTCTCACTTATAAACTATATGTCATTTAAATGTTCATTATGAAGAACTGAATTAAAAAAAAATTGACAATTCTTCTAGCGGTAAGGGAACAACCATTTGACTTCAAAAGGGGTGTGAGGGTGGGAATGGAGATATTCCGATCCCCAATTTGATAAAAAAAACAAAAAAAACAATGGTCATACAGATGATAAAAAAAATATTATGAACCAAGAGTTTCCCCATACATTAAAGTGTTAAATATTGAAAAAAAAAGTATTTGATCACCAGCATCGAAAAAAAGGAATAAAAACGTACGCGCGAAAAAAAATCTGACTCAGATAAAAAAAAAAAATAACCCTCCCCCTTTTTTTAAGTTAAGTTGTTGCTACTTTATGAAAGCCATTTTTATAATTTGCAGTAGTTTGAATATACTAGAGATGTCTCGATTACGCATTAGAAAACGTTAGCTGCAGCAGCGTGCTTACAGTCGAAAAAAAGGATAGAGATATTAGGGATAACTACATTTTTATCTTTTCTGTTTGTTTTAAATGGTATTTCTTCTCCAATGAGTATTTAGTAAAAGAATAGGGTAACATTTTTTTATTTATTTTAAATGTTATTTAACGGATCTGAGATACTAGACAAACATATAATCATTTACCTCACACTTTTTTAGTCATGCATTTATGCGTGAATCGTTGTTTGAGTAAAGACCAGTGGCGAATATTTCTGTGTACGTCAAGTCGATTCGGGATGACCTTTTCAAATGAATTAGGCAGCAACTATTTTTCATTTTTTGGGGAGGGGGAGCGGGTAGGGTGTGTGGGCTATTGATTTTTTCAGGACAAATTTTGGTGACAAGTCGAAATCAATTTAAGCATTTTATATAGTGGCAGCTGAGGTTGAAACAAACAAATTTTTTTTTCAGGGCCAAAAACTGGAATTTTTTTGTTTACAAACAAAATCCATAGCTCACCATCCCCCACCCCTTGCCTTTATGTTTTATACTCATCTATAATAGCCCCCTCCCCCGAAAATCAATTAGTTGCTGTCTTATGGGTTCGGCAATGATGCTGCTTTGAGTCTTGATCAGGATTTAATAAAGTACATTAATTTTTTGTAACAAAAAAAAATCTGTAAAATTTAGACAACAATTTCTGTAAAGAACTTTACTAATAATTATCAAAAATATCAATTTTACTCAAAAATAGTTTCCTCCTTAAATATATACACGATAAAACTAATGTCCTAAATACCTAGTTTTGTGTACACTTAACCTACACAAGGCCTACATTGACTATCGACTATGTGTAGATAAAACATGATCTAAACTACATGTAAACATTGAGTTTTATCAATGGGAACGCAATTGTGTTCAGTTTACGTGTGAGTTACACTAACACAACACCGAAAATGTTAATTATTCAAGAATAAATCTGCTTATAATTTTTCCTTTCTTTTTAAGGAATATATTTATGATTGCCACGATTGGAATTTTGTACTTTTCATTGTTTAGGAGTAGTTATTTTTTTTATTAAGTTAAAAGAATATCAGAAATTTAATGGAATGTTGTTTGCATTGTTTGAAATTATTCATATTTATTGTTAAAAAAACAGCATTTATTTTTGCAATTTGTTATTTTAACGGCTTCGATTGTGACAGGAATATAGAAAGTCCGTGATTATGATTAAGTCTTTTAAAAAGAATTTTAATGATTATAAGCATACAAAAAATAAATGTGTTATAAAAAATAGACTACATTTTTTCAATAACTGATCCTTTCATTTTGTTTTTCCCCGAGTATGTTTGGAAAATAATAAAATCGCGATGTTGATACAGTTTCAGAACTCGACGGGTTTGAACATATATTACCTAAATAAAACGAAAAAGACCATTCTTTAATAAAGATATTTTAATTCAGGTTTTATCTGTACATTTATTTTCGTTTCAATTCATGAAACTTTGCACAAAAATTGTTAAACAAAATGTATCATTGAACGTTCCATTTTCACGAGTCGCCATTTTAATTAAATTAAACGAAACTAAGATTCCGTAACTTATATTAGTTTATCATGTGACGTATTCAAGTTCAATCCGTCATCAAGGTCGATCGGTACTATCCGTCCGATCAGTCCGATCAGTCAATTACGTTTCCTATAAGTCTGACGGATTGCTGACGTGAGTTTGACGCGAACTTGACTGATCGGTGACTGATCGATGACCGCTGATTGATCGCTGAAATAGTAACGCCTAAGGTTGCAAGTACTGTATACATGTGCATATTGTTCACATCGAGATATGTGGTGGCCCCTAATTCGAGGTAGGGGCAGTTCAGAATAATTAAGTGTTAGTTTTTAACTCTGAGATATTCAGAGCACGTAAACGTTGAAAATATGCCGCACAACCCTATATTTTGACCTTTGAAAAAAAATGTGGTGCATATGAACTTTCAATTCGAGGATTGGATTTTTTAACTTCATAGTAAAAGTGGTACAGTTTAAGACGTAAAGGGAAATTGCATTGTCAATATTTACAGAAATGCAACCTATAAATTTGTCAATGATAAAGCTAAGTAAATTCAAGAGAGAAAAATTTCCGGCAAAAATTTCAAGGGCTAGTATCTCAAAAACATTATTTCCCCTGAATTCTTTATAAAACCTTTTAATTTTATATAAAACCCTTTAATTCTTTATAAAACCCCTTTAGTTGTTTATAAAAAAAACTTCATTTTGGAATTATAAAAAGCAAAGCTAAAAAAATCTTAGTTCTGTTAGTAAATGTTCCCGATTTCATTTTCTTACAAATTCTATCTGATCTTCCATAACATGATGTTTTAAGTGTTTCATCGAACTTTCGAAAAAAAAATGACAACCATTTAGACAAAAAATTGATGTTGAAACAATCTTAAAGATACAGCAAGTGCTGCTTATAGCTATTACATCCGCATCAAATTATTTCAAAACTATTCCAAGCCGAGTTTCATTTTGTTGAATACAAAGAAAATCATCTACAGTTTCGTACATTTATGATATAGACACAATATTCAGGATGCTTTGGTTACACTGAATTAATTTTCCTAACTCATATATATCATATAAAGGTAAGAAGTGTGCAGGCTCACCTGATTGTTGCCTATTATCATTTTAGTTTATTTAAATATGTTATGAAGTTGAGTATAATGTCAAATCATTGAACTATTTTACATCTGGATGCGGTATTTTTTTCGCTGTGTTGAAAACCTGTTTGTTGCATTCGACTGTTGTCCGCTTTTTGGTCAGGTTGTTGTGTCTAACACATCCCTGTTTCGGTCTTATTAGAAAATTGTCCTTTGTTCTATATTTATGCTTTCTATTTTTATTCCAAAACTTTTACACTTTGCTTTTTTTGGGTCATTGTTGAATGTCGTACGATGACGTTTGGTTATTAACATATACGTCCTTGTTTGTCCTTGTTTGTCCATTGACAAACACATCACATCATCATTTTTATATAGATATTGTATATTTTACACTGTATTTTTGTGATCATGCAAAAGGATCATAATCCCGAAAATCGTTAACATATTTGTATCTTATAAGGAGAGAAGAGGGGCTCTTTTAACAAGTCAATAAATAAGATTACAGTTAACTTAACATAATGATAATCGATAACAGCGTAAAATTCATCTTAAATGAGAAAACAGAAAACAGTTTATGTAAAAATTCGGGTTTTTTCCATGATAACAGTAAACCGATTCACAACAGTGTCAATTTCAAGAAAACAGATTCACAACAGTGTCAATTTCAAAAAAACAGATAACAGCTTATTTGTCAATAACAATTTATCATCAAAGATCTTGAATATAAGCCACTTTAAACAGAAATGTATAGGCAAAGAGCCAGGATATAGGACCACAGAACCAGGACCGTTTTTTAATCACCAGCACATCGTCAGGACAATATCGTTTGGCAAATTTGCGCGAATTCTACAATAAAAAAAATGTTGTTTTATTCTTCGCATGGTACTTATGACGTATCAGAGAGAGATTAAGTAACAAAACGTTTTTTTTTTATTTCCATTCTGATACAATGTAAAAAAAAAAAACAAAAAAAAACACCAGCACAGACTCAGGACCCACGAACACCCGTCAGGACCGAATCACCAGCCCAGAACTTTCTCCCCCAGGACAACCTTACCCACCGTGTTATCATTCCCTGACATATATTTGGACACGATAGAATGGTTATTTCAACTCAATTACAATAACGCGTTCATTTATGATAAATAAACCAAATACTAAGTTTATGTTTAAAGAATTATCCATTGCTTGTGTGAAACTGAATGCACTTACCAAAAGAGGGACGAAAGATACCAAAGGGACAGTCAAACTCGTAAATCTAAAACAAACTGACAACGCAATGGCTAAAAATGAAAAAGACAAACAGAAAAACAATAGTACACATGACACAACATAGAAAACTAAAGAATAAACAACACGAACCCCACCAAAACCTAGGGGTGATCTCAGGTGCTCCGGAAGGGTAAGCAGATCCTGCTCCACATGCGGCACCCGTCGTGTTGCTTATGTGATTACAAATGCGGTAAATAGTCTAATTCGGTAGGTCAAATTCATTAAAGGGAAGGGGATTGTAGTTACGACGTTAGGAACATATCCGATATCATTTGTGAAACGGTTATTCCATAACGGTCAACCAACTCGTGATGGCGTCCGTAAAATTTACGAAGGGATGATTTCAACTTCACCATTTGGAACTCTTGGTTTAATAGCTTCCTTGTGAGCAGTAACCCTCTATCAAGAAAATCATGATAGGAAATGCAAGCACGCGAACATCGTATCAATTGGGAGATATATACCCCGTATGCAGGTGCTGCTGGAATGTTGCTACTTAGAAATGGAAAGTTCACAATTGGAAAGCTGAAATCATCTCTTTTGTCGTAAAGTTTTGTCTTCAACCGACCCTCATTGTCAATTTCTAGATGTAAGTCAAGATATGAAGCCGACTTAACTGCATCTGTAGTATCCTTTATCTCCAATTCGATGGGATAGATGCAATCCACATAGTCACCAAATTTTGAATTGTTTAGTGAAAGAACGTCATCTTTATAGCGGTAAGTGGAGTTAAAGGATATTGCTAATTTCTTATCTTTCTTCCTAAGAAGTTCCTGTATGAAGTCAGCCTCATAATAATAAAGAAACAAGTCAGCAAGTAGAGGGGCACAGTTTGTTCCCATTGGGATGCCGACAGTCTGTTGAAAAGCACGTCCTCCGAACGTAACAAATATGTTGTCAATCAAGCATCTTGATAATACCGGTTTCAGAGAATTTTTTGTTTGAATCAGAATGATTCTTTACAAAGTAGGATTTATCCCTTCCTAAGACAAGATACTTGTATCTGCGTTGGCCATTCTGTTTTATGAAGCAAAAATAATACCAACTCTTTTAATTTGTCTTTTAGTTTGGAATGTGGAATACTTGTGTAAAGAGTAGAAAAGTCAAATGTTTTAATACTGTTACAAGATGAAAGAGAGTTAGATTGTATGTACTCTCAAAGATCTTTGGAATTTTTAAGTATCCACATCTGATTCACGCCACCTCTGGAATAGGCAGTTTCACAATAACTTTGGAGCCCGTCTTTGATTGCTGATAAAAATAGATGTTAATAATTTAGAAAAGGATTTCGTGGAGCACATGGAAGACCCAGCAATATACCGTTGTTTGTAAGGACACTTATGTGGTTTAGATATCCAATACAGTGATGGAAGATCCAGTTCTTCATCTTTGGTTGAAATACCAAAGGAACAAAGACCAGACCTATGATTATCCAGGATTTCCTCTTTGGTAAGTGTCGTGAGGGTATATGTTGGGGTTTCAAGTGAATTGTCTATACCTAATTCGTTTATCAAGCAATTAATGTAATGACTTTTACAGACAAAAACGATGTTATTTGGGGCTTTGTCTGCGGGGACAACAACATATTTATCATGGAGGTCATATAGGTGTTTAGCAACATTTGGATCTTTGAAGATTGACGTAGCATGGGCATTGATGGACCCATTCAGTTTCTTGATTCTGATTTGTATTAACGACCTCACTGCCTTAATCCATTCGGATAGAGTGTCTACGTCTTGCTTCTCGCGCTTAGCCAATTGCCTGGCATAATCCTCGACCGAATCCATCAAAATTTTAAAGTTGTATTTCCAATTGATGGATTTAGGCTCACGATATTTTGGACCTTTCGATAACACGTTTCGTAGAGAATTGTTATTAACAATGTTAAGGTCACCAGTAATAACGTGGCCAGCAGGATTATATGTGAATTGGGAACTAGCACAAGTGCAATCAGGGGGTTTAGACTTGAAGTCGTCAATATCGAGATCCTGCAAAACGCGTTTGTAATTGAAAATTTTAGTTGCAATAGGTTTGGTATAGGTATAAGAAATTATTGGTACAGACTGGTCTTTGAAATAAGGAGGTATTTTCGATTGAACTAATTTATGATGAAGGATATTGCCTAGGTTGACGCCATTGAGAACTTTGTTGGCAAAGGAAAGATTTAGAAAAAATCTTTTCTCTTTTTCATCTTTTCCAATGCGAACTGGCTTGAAAAGTCTGTGACTGGCAATATCCGAAATTATAGCTTGCAGTTTGTATTGGTTTGAATGAGGGTTTGTAACAGTGGATTCCAAACATAAATTGAACAGAGAATGAAGTTTTGAAAGGGGTAATGAATAAAGTTTCGTGCGAATGTGATGAATACCTAACGGTTTTTGTATGCATGGCAGCAAGTCATTAATAGATACATCATGCAGAGAGGGTGATGTATAATGACGATGGCCATGACTACGTCTACGTCGAGGAGTCGAGTTGAAAATATTCATCACATTCACCGAGTTACAAAAAGGACTAGACAGAACACCTATACCATCAATTTTGTCATTGCAGCCATACGGTGTTGCAGTTCCCAATTGTATAATCCAGTAGTCTTCTTTTTGTCTATGGAAAGTCGTTGAAAGATTAGGATTGTTCGAGCTATGGTATTTTTTTTTCGATAATTCAAACTATCAGAAACGATGGAATGATCGGGCTGATTGAAATGCTGGTATAGAATGTCGTTAGCATTGAGGTTAATGTCTGATCTTTGACCGCACATACGTTTGTTTAGCCTTCCTTTCGTTTCACCGACGTATACCAATCCGCAAAGGTTGCATTCTAATCCGTAGACGACATTTATCGATGTACAATTCAGATCATCGCAACTTCTGGTAAAATATGACTTCTTGGTCAAAGCTAGTGAATTCAGCATCTGTAATTAAAATAGCACAAGTTTTGCAGTCTTTGGTCTCACATTTTGAAATGCGACAGTGTTGTACTGTGTCATCAAAAACCAAAATATCTTTAAGGAGAACGGGAAAAGGCTGTATATGTGTAATATTGATGTTGTCACTAGGACGATGATCTGAATGAGTCGTGTTTGGGATATTTGTCATGTCTGGTGATGAGGGGACACCTGCCGTATCAGACGACACCGTGTCCATGATGACGTCTGTTTCGGAACTTTTTATACTGAACGACGTCCGAGCCAGTTTCCTGTTAGTTCTTCGTGAGTCCATGCAATTGTAGTTTTGCTACTGGGCGGATGATGTCCTCGGGGACAAAATGTCCACCAGCAGAGACATCGACCCAGTGGTAATAAAAGAGGGACGAAAGATACCAAAGGGACAGTCAAACTCGTAAATCTAAAACAAACTGACAACGCCATGGCTAAAAATGAAAAAGACAAACAGAAAAACAATAGTACACATGACACAACATAGAAAACTAAAGAATAAACAACACGAACCCAAACAAAAACTAGGGGTGATCTCAGGTGCTCTGGAAGGGTAAGCAGATTACCAATGTTCATGGTCTCTTCAAATTTATTGAAATTGTTTTATTTTAGGCGTCAATTTAGTTCTACATTTGACCATTTTTTAGTATAGTTAATTAGCAGTATAACATATAAAAAGACTAGAGAAAAAATATTTGTCTTTAAAAAGAGTTTTACCCAGCTGTCAGGATTTCAGGATTTTAAACATCGTTAAAATGAAATGATGAATCTGTCTACAATTATGGCTACACATCAGTTTTACAAACTATAGAATCAAGGAATACTATATATTAGAAACATCGATATCTCCATTACATTTTTCACTTTTTTTAACCCACACGGATATTTTCCTTTTTATCAAAGCAAATGCTTAATTATAAATGTATGTTATTTAGTCTTATAGATTGCATTTCTGCAAATATATTTCAAAGGTCAAATTATAGGGCTGTGCAGCATATTTTCAACGTTTATATGCAATGAACTTTTTAGAGTTTAAACTAACACTTATTTTCTTAACTACCCCTATCTCGAATGAAGAGTTACCTAATATTTCTATGTAAATAATATGTCTCTATGAGATGGAACACGGAGAGCATAACTGGGAACCAGTATGTGAACAAAATAAATTTATTATAAATATTCTTAATCTCCCCAAAAAGAGGCGTGGTTTGAGAAACAGCTGTATTTACAAAGTGCAACCTATAGTGTTAGCAAACTGCACATAATGTTCCTTTGTTCGATTATAAATGATCCAAATATACATCATATCAACTTAAAACGGACCCTTATTTGAATAAAGTGTGATACACAAGCTACGACAGGAAAACTACCTTTTCGACTGTTAAATCGGAAACAAAATCAATTCTTTTCTTTTATAGATAATGCATATTGTCAGGTTCCTCTTGTCGTAGAACACACCGAAGTGTGTCAGGATTGATCAAATGAAACATCTAACGTAGTAGGGTATTTCTTTGGGCAATTCTGACACCCAGAGGTGTGTTTTACGACAAGAAAAACGTTAAAATATGCATTATCTGACTTATAAATAGTCAACAAAATATTACTTTTCTGCAAACATGTGCAGAATTAGCAGCATATTTTAACAAAAAAAAAACAAAAGCGGGATATTCCTTTCTGATGTGTCCATATTTTAATACACCCTACGCCTAATTAAAAATGTGAAATAAAACCCAGTTACTTATCTAGATATAAACGTTAGAAACCATTATTCAAACACAATAAAAATATTACTGTAACTGCACGAAGAAAGCCACAAATGAATTTTTTCGCCCGATAACGGTGTGTGCAACATACAATTTACATTGTAAGTAATTAAGTATACGTACTAACTTAGTATAGAAGGGGTGCAATGTTTGTTTTGTTTGCAGTTTTTCTTTTTGTTATGACATTTTTATCGCAAGAAAGTGATTTTTCGAAACTATTTTTAACAAGCGAACTATTCCGAACATTTTCCTTTTTAAATGGCAATACATTTTTATTAAACAGAGAATCAGGATTTAATTCTTTACGCCCCCGACTTATTGATGTAAAATTGAATCTTGATACGTGTACACGCAACACGAAAACAAATACCAATACAAGTAGGTCACAGTATGATTTCATATTCAGTGTGAAACAATAAAATTTTCAAAATCCTACACACGAGTAAGTTTAATCTGACTTGAAAGATTTACGTTAAACTCATCTCCCAGTGTTTAATATGTTAACGGGGTGCTTACATCCTATTTAATTTATATAAAGCTTATGTTCACTTGTCAGATGTCTAAATATAGATGTGAACCGTGCATAATCCTTTCCAAATGTTATGGAATAAAAAAAGAAAAATACGAAATAATTTTTATGAAATCCCATTGATCATTATTATTTCTCAAAACTTTAAACAGACAGTCGTTTAATAGAAATAGAACTGATAGTAGTGGATTCGGAAACGATAATGGGCCTCATTGTGGTGTTTTTGATTATGTGATTGCTTGTCCGTATTTAAAGTGATTTTGTTATAACCAGACCAAATAAATATATTTCATGATTATTTTATTACTTGATAATTTCGGACTGTATTTACGATTATAAGAATATCTTGTTTAAACTCAATTAATGATCGTTTGATTAAATTGGCGGAAAATGTGATTATTTGATTACTTGGACACCCACATGAGGAGCCTTGATAATCTACTTGAAACTTTATTCGCTGTTTGATTATTGTTTCCATATCCACTACTTCTCGTTAATTCTCTTCTATGGTTATTTCATATCTATATACAACTGAAAGTATAGACCTTCATATACAATTTGCGAAAGACGTGTTTTAATTAACCGCTGCATTTTATGTGTATAGTATGTCTAACCAGACTAACAGATGGCTGAAAACACAGTAAGGCTATACTTTGTTATGTTGTTCATGTCCTCATTAGGTGTATCTATGACTGATTAACTGTGTAGTAGTTACATGTTTAAATGTAATATTGAAATGTCATGATCTTATTTTTAGCTTAAATGGAAATAATTAGTTTTATATTATTGTATAAGGGCAACAGTAGTGTACCACTATTCATAAAACGTGAAAAAAAAATCCGTTTAACAAAGTTAAACCGAGGAAAACCCATAAGATATAAGAAGAAAACAACGAAACAGCAAAAACACTCGTGCAACAAAAACAAAAAAAACGACAATGCAACATACACAGACACGGACTATAAGATAACAATTGCCATTGTCCTGACTTGGTACAGGGCATTTTAAGAAAACCTAATGATTTAATCTGTTTTTTTGGCTAGAAAAACCTACCGCTAACTGAATAATTCGAAAGAGATGCACATTAATATCAATAATATGTTATCATTGTAGAATTTGTCGAGATTCTTATGCGACGAATCTCATATATTTCTTGAATAAATGCACATTAAAGAGCTATTTTTATGGTATACATGTAACATAAAAGGGATCATTCAAGAGCACTGTACATTTTTAAAGAATAAACAATCCATATATTTTTTTCTCTCACAAAATTGATTTTTTTGTTTTATGTAAGGTCAACTCCTATCACACATTGAAAGGACGTAGATTTGCAAACGCTTATTTGGGAATGTTCAAAGTCAAATACAGTTCCTTCCTAAATACAATTTTCTTTTAGTTTACCAAAAAACATGTTCGTAACAATTAAGTTCTGCAACTTAATTTGATGAAATCAAAATCATTATCTCTATTTTGTTTTCAGTCAATGTCGTTAAACACTTCCATTTGTTTGAGAGTACTCGCATGTTCTGATTAATTCGATCTCATTAACAACGAAAAGACATTCCATATATGTACATTGTCGGAAAATATAAAACTTATTTGTATGCGCTTTAGAATTAAGCTAAAACGCGCTGCACACTTGTTTCTTATTTTAAATTTTTCTGTCATTGTAAATATATAATTTTCATCCTGAAATTTACACTCAACTTTTGAAATTTATTTTGATAAAATCAAAATCATTATCTCTAATTTTTCAAATACATACTACGTTAAAACAAGGAAATTATCCATTAAATGTTACAAAAGGTTAATATCCACATTACCGCTTTCTCAACATCGAAGCAGAGATACAGGGGGCCGTAAAATAAAGGTCTGTACGATGTGTGGAAACAAAATACCTGACCATTGGGTCACCAGAAATACAAAGATTGTGTTATCCTATAATTCTAAAAACGTCACAAAAGACACATACATAGCGAACGCGTTGCGGTATTTAGACACCATTACTTGGTGCTGAAAAAAACATCACCATCAAGGAATGGATTACTTAAAAAATTATTTTTGGAATAATGGCTAATTTTTAAGGTACTTTTAGTTTTTAAAGTGAAAAACCCCGATAAGCTTAACTGTGATACTCCATGAGTTTCAATATGATGTGTATCTTTAGTCTATTTGTTTTTAGAAAAATGAAGAAATGTAAGTAACAGTGTCCTTATTTATTAACGAACATTACAGTATAACAATATAGTAGCCAGCAATCAACTAACTGCAGTTTATCTCAGAAGAAGAATGATTTTACCTAAAAGCAGTAATGCAATGTCCTATTTATGTCTTGTATGCGAATTAAATATATTAATTTGTGCATGTTTTGTTTCTTCTGATTTAAAAAAAAACAAACAAAAAAATCTATTACAAGCTTTAAAGTTTTCACGCACATATGATGAGCAAGACAATATGTGTTATGACTTATCCTTTAGCTAGGGAAAATCTGCATGCTATTCTAATAGGGTATGTATCGATAATACAAAATGAGCGATTATAAATCTGTTTTAGTTAAAAAAATAATACAGAAACTTTGATATTATATTATAAATATATTCAAACTTTGACCCAATATGTTGGATATCGTCTTCATCTAAAATCTTAAAACCTGGACAGCCCTAACAACTATAGGTCACCATACGGCCTTCAACAATGAACAAAGCCCATATCGCAAAGTCAGCTATAAAGGGCCCGAAATAACAATATAAAAAAAATTAAACGAGAAGACTGATTTATGTAGAAAAATCTGGAGTTCAAACTTTTAGCGTAGATTTTTTTCTTGTGAACAAAGTTTCAGGTTTATTTCATAAAGATTCTCATTAACAAATAATGAGTAACTAGTCAAAAATAAAATCATTTATCGCTTTTGGTATGTGGATCCTAGAACAAGGAAAACAAGGGAATGTGCATTTGAATTTGACAAATGCTTTAAGAATGATTGCTGCATAGTTTCAAAATAAATAACTTGCTATAAAACTAGTATATATTAATAGGGAATAATTGAGGAATCAAAAAAGCAAAACAAATCAAGGGGTCAATATGCCTGTTTTTGTGATAATAGCCATTGGAAATTTTACGGGAAAATGTTCTCTCTTGATTTTTAAAGCCTTATCATTGCCAGGTAAAGTTCTATATAATTTTTACAAATGGCGTATAATTATACATGTAAAAAATTAACAAAAGGAAAAATGGGGGTCCATAGGCAATTGTTTTAGGCATTCAAATGGATTAAACCAGAGGATTTCGAAAATCTGACAAAAAATCCAAAACATGACAAGCAAACACCCTAAAAACAATGACAAAAATAACTTTAAAAGTAAAATTCTTGAAAATCATTGAACATGTATGTATAGGTATTGTTATTTAGTTCAATATGTTTGTTGGGGTGGTAACACATTTATTCTTTTACTGAAATATACAAAGAAAACATGAAAGCATAGGAAATACCTGTTTAAGTCAGTTTTAATCCGTTACATGTTTAGCAATACAATATTTAGTCTTACATCTATATTTTTAACATTTTGATTAACAACACGTTTTAATACAGTAATAAAGGAATGCATCTTTATGTAAGGATATATGATATAACTCGATCCCAATAAGGTATATGTCACTCAAGAAACTATATAAGGTAGATTTTAGCGGTAATTTCTCGCTACATTGAAGACCAGTTGGTGAGCTTCTGCTGTTGTTTTTTATTTGGTCAGGTTGTTGTCTCTTTGACACATTCCCCATTTCCATTCTCAATTTCATTTAGTAGTTATATGTTACATTTCGGCCTTCAACACAGTGAAAAAACCTTAAGTTTGTATATGATAAACATATCAAGGTCCGACATGACAAAATTGACGAAAAAAAGCTTATCAATCGAGAAAACAAACGACTATTATTATTTTGAAAGCCCTTTATTGATTACATCGAAGGTTTTCTAAATATTACTGTTTGTCCATCGAAAATACATTCAGTTAATAATTTTGGACCAAGTGTCATTGTGGAAATATTGAATATTCTTAACATAACGTGTTGTAGAAAAATTAATTAAACAAGATATATCGAACTAAGTATAATATATATAACTTCAAAAGAAACAACTTCATTAAATTCAAACTCACAGTCTTTGTTTGTGATGGCGATATTTGAGGAAAATGCCGGCACCGACCATTATCCAAATACCAATTATTGCGGCCGTTGTTGATCCAGCGATGATTCCATATAAGCAATACTTTTCATTTTCCATCTGCACAGTTTTCAATTCTAAAATAAATTTCTGCAATTATTAAATTGGGAGAATTAGTAAATATACAATTATATTTATTATAACGCTTGCTGCTTAAACCATTTTAAATCAATTTCTGTTGACTTTTAACCTGCTGATGAAAATCTTTTGTTTTGATATCTTACATAGAAATTCTGGAATAAACGAAATAATTGCGAATTGAATGAAATGTGTCTACAAACCACGAATCCTAGCAAACAAAATTATTGTATTTAATCAAATACTGGTGATTAGTAAAGGGACTGAATACATTGCGATGGACATGATTTGTGTACAAAATGAAACATAATTCTGCATTCGCCTGTCTAAATTCAGGAGGAATTAATTTATCGGTTTTTGTTTACTGTATAGCACATTTGTTTTGATTTTATTGTTATAGAATGTTGTGTTTGTTTTCTCTTTTGTTGCTGTATAGCTTAATTTAATGTTGGATGAAGCATGCTTCCTTGAGTCAAACTCTCCCCTAACCTGTGAAACTAGTGCTATGAGAACAACTCCATCGTTTTGGTTGCATTACAAACTAAATAACCAAACGCATTGAATTGACATCTTATCTAATTTTACATCAATATCCCCTTTAGCTGATTTATTATAACATAAGCAACACGACGGGTGCCACATGTGAAG
This sequence comes from Mytilus trossulus, assembly GCF_036588685.1. Classification (NCBI taxonomy): domain Eukaryota; kingdom Metazoa; phylum Mollusca; class Bivalvia; order Mytilida; family Mytilidae; genus Mytilus; species Mytilus trossulus. The sequence continues at coordinate 55,401,506 of NC_086383.1, forward strand.
CAGGATCTGCTTACCCTTACGAAGCACCTGAGATCGCCCCTAGATTCTGATGAGGATCGTATTGTTTATTCTTTAGTTTTCTATGTTTTGTCATGTGTACTATAATTGTTTTTCTGTTTGTCTTTTTCATTTTTGGCCATGGTGTTGTCAGTTTATTGTAGATTTATGAGTTTGACTGTCACTTAAGTACATTTTCAAAGAGGGGCGAAAGATATCAGAGGGACAGTCAAACTAAAAGATTGAAAATAAACTGACAACGCATTGGCTTCAAATGAAACAGACAAACAGACAACTAATAGAACACATGGCACAAAATAGAAAACTGTAGACAAAGCAACACGAACCCTATCAGGTGCTCCGGAATGGTCAGCAGATCCTGCCCTACATGTGTCACCCGTCGTTTTGCTAATTTTATTACAAAACCGGTAAATAGTGTAATTCGGTAGGTCACATTCATGAAAGGATAAGGAATTGTAGGTACGACATAAGGAAAATATCCTATATCATCTATGAAACGGTTATTCTATAACGGTCAAATAACTCGTGATGGCGTCCGTGAAATTTACGAAGGGATGATTTCAACTTCACCTCTTGGTTTAAGGTGGTATGGGAGTCTAAAATAAAAATGATGGAATTTTTCCATACTTAGACAAAACGTAGTATCTATTGATATATGTTCAAAAATATAATAAAAATGATAGGTCACGGCGCATTTTCTCAAACCACAGGACGTGACAAATTGACACATTTTGTATGGATTATTCAGGAAAAAACCCTTTTTTGTGATTAGAAACTAAACAAAATGATACAATTGTAAAATACTTAGGGAAAAGATGGCTTTCAGACAATGTTTTGAGAATATCAAAAGAAAAGATATGGTCACCGTACGTTTTTTTCGGCTAAAATACAAAATAGGAAAATTTCATGAAGAATCCTCCAGAAAATGCACTTTTTTAGAGTTACCTCCCCTTAAAATGCCAATTTTGATTAAAAAAAAATTAAAAAAATACTCAACATTTGCAAAAATATGAATATTTATCATGTTTATAAGTTATAATCTTTTAAATTTGTTCTTTTAAATGAAAATTCACAATAAATATCTGCATTCCTGCAACAAAATTTGCTAGCTTGATAGAAAATATGGACCTTTGATTCTCTGTTTTTTTACAATCCAAGATGGAGGAAGACACCTATAACACCTTAATAGCTTTAATAGCTTCCTTGTGAGCAGCAACCTTCAACTTACTCATTATAGGAAAAATAACTGTAAGTTGTTCCGACACTTCAAGCGTATACTAAATTTTACTCTTATTTTTGAAGTTTTGAAGTTTTGAAGCAATACATAAGTCCCTTAATTCCAATGTTCTTCAGATTTTTGAAGTCCCATTATGAGACCAATTTCAAATATTTATTTTTGTCATTTAGTCATTTAATCACTTACACTCTTCTTTTTAACCTTTACTTTTGTATGTTCTTCAACTGCATTTTGAAAATAAGTCTCAAACAAATCTGTCGTGTTTACTATAGATGTTACACACATATGCGATATGACACCATACTACAAAAGGCTATATCAATTTCCTTCAGAGTATATTGTTAACATAAGTCAAACATATTCATTGACAAGTAGTAGAATTCAGACAAAAGAATGAAATTAATGTGTAAATTGACAAAAGATGTTTCGATCCCTAGTTCCGGTCGTATACATACAATTCAATGATCAAAAATGTTCAAATGTAGTAACGGTTGATTGAACCTTGTTTTATAGCTAGATAAACATTTCACTTGTAGGACAGTACCATCAAATTTCATTATATTTACAACGATATTTGCGTCTTAATGGAAATATCACTGTGTTTTTAAATATAAAAGACTTAACATACGTGTAGTTTGCGTTTATTATAAGTTTGCTATTTTCCAACAGCAAACTATCGATTCAGGCACACAGACAATAACTTCAAGTGACCACATAGAATGTTCTAGAAAAGATAATATCCTGTTTTTTTTCTGAATCTTAAAAATTGTCCATGAAATTAAAAAAAAATCTTTGCTTTTACCGTTTCCATTCTGCAAATTATGTATTTTAAATGTACATAAATGTGGTTTCAGTTATTCTGTGGTAATCTGTATATCTTTTTGTAGACCATTAAAATTGAGAATGGAAATGGGGAATGTGTCAAAGAGACAACAACCTGACCATAGAAAAAAACAACAGTAGAAGGTCACCAACAGGTCTTCAATGTAGCGAGAAATTCCGGCACCCGGAGGTGTCCTTCAGCTGGCCCCTAAACAAATATATACTAGTTCAGTGATTATGAACGCCATACTTATTTCCAAATTGTACACAAGAAACTAAAATTAAAATAATACAAGACTAACAAAGACCAGAGGCTCCTGACTTGGGACAGGCGCAAACATGCGGCGGGGTTAAACATGTTTGTGAGATCTCAATCCTCCCCCTATACATCTAGCCAATGTAGAAAAGTAAACGCATAACAATACGCACATTACAATTCAGTTCAAGAGAAGTCCGAGTTTGATGTCAGAAGATGTAACCAAAAAAAAATAAACAAAATGACAATAATACATAAATAACAACAGACTACTAGCAGTTAACTGACATGCCAGCTCCAGACTTCAATTAAACTGACTGAAAGCTTATGATTTCATCATACGTACATCAGGCACAATCCTTCCCGTTAGGAGTTTAGTATCATATCATCATAACATAAATAAGAAGAACATAACCCGTGTCATGCCAACAACTGTTTTTTTAATAAATGTGTTTAGTTCCGATGCAAAGACCCTATAAGTGAATCAATATTAACGCCAAAATATGCAATCTTTAATGGCCTGACAACAGTATCGTAGCTATATCCCTTCTTAATAAGTCTATTCAAAGGTTTTGTAAGTTTCTGAGGTGAATACTGACACCTCTGTGCTTTATAAAGAATATTTCCATAAAAAAATGGATGTGAAATACCTGAACGTATAAGAAGTCTGCATGTTGAACTATATTTACGAATGATGTCCTTATACCGATGATAAAATTTAGTAAATGTTTTGACTAGTTTGTGATATCGAAAACCCTGCTGTAATAATTATTCAGTTAAACACAAATGTCTCACGTTAAAATGTAAAACATTGTTACATACACGAGCGAATCGTACATGTTGAGATATATAAATACCGTAAGATGGTGACAAGGGAACGTCACCATCTAAAAATGGATAATTAACGATAGGAAATGAAAAATCATCTCTTTTATCATATATTTTAGTATTCAGCCTTCTGTTAGTGAAATAAATGTCGAGATCGAGGAAAGGACAGTGGTCATTGTTAGTATTAGCTTTATTAAAAGTAAGTTCAACAGGATAAATTTCTGTAATATACATACTGAAGTCGTCATTATTGTAAAAAATGATATGCATCAAAATATCATCCAAATATCTAAAAGTATTATTACATTTGTTTATCAGATGTTGTTTCGATGGGTCTTTGCTTATTTTTGTCTTAAATTGTAACTCAAAGCAATACAAAAACAGGTCCGCAATAAGTGGTGCACAGTTAGTCCCCATTGGAATTCCGATAATCTGACGATATACGGAATCCCCAAAGCGAACAAAAATGTTATCTAGTAAAAATTCAAGGGCATAATATATAGTATCAAAGCATGTCCAATTAACATAGTTTTTTTATTTATAGCTACTAAAAAATGACCTAAAAGAGTTTAAACATATATATTCACATTCTGACTTTTTAAATGCCCATTTAATTAGGTGTGTGATTTTTTTCTTTATGAGAATGTGAGGCAATGTGGTTTACAAGATAGAAAAATCAAAACTTTGAACAGATTCAAAATCACCAATATAAGCATGCAATTTATCAAGTACTTCCAACGAGTTCTTGACACCCAAAAATAATTAATTCCACTATTTTCGGAGGCCTGATTTGAACAATTTATTATCAGGTTTTTAATTGTACCATGTGTGCTGGTAAGAAGAATAGACAATTTAGAAGTGGAGCAATGGCTTGCAGACGAAATAAATCTGTATTTGTATGGTGTTTGTGTAGCTTCGGGAGCAAGTACATACTTGGAACTTTCATTGTATTTGGCTCTGCTTGTAAAGCGGTAGCTCAAAGGTTATGTTTGTTACAGATGTCGTTACCTGAAAATGGAGTCAGTTGGAATGTTGGTGAATTGGTGATTTCTTTTTTTAGAACTTCAATGTAAAATTTAAGTCAAACAATAATAATATTATTAACAGCTTTGTCGGCCGGGACAAAATCAAATTCCTTGGCTAGTTCTTTTAGTTTATGTTTGATACGAGAAATAGGTTTATTGTGATTATTGTTAATAGTAAAATGTTTTTTAAAATGTTGAATACGTATATCAACTATCTTCATTACTGAATTTAAAGATTTTTTGACAGCGTTTTCCCGTTTTATTCATTTCATGCAGTAAGTATGGAGTGAGTCGTGGTTGATATTTCGACACTCATTCCAATTAATAATTGACGGGGGCGATATTTAGGTCCTTTACTTAGGAATGATTTTAAATCTCGGTCTTGAACGATGTTACGATCTCCAGTTATAACATGGGAAATGGGTACATAAATATATTCGGAGGTACTACAATTACATGAAGTAGGTGTATTTTCACTAATATTAACATCTTTACACAATTGACTATAAATATAAGTATATTTATTGTCAAAATATCCAGGAATTTGTTCTTTAACAGAATGGTCGTTAAATATACCGGCAATATTTTCAAAATCAAAACCTTTATTGACATACTTTATTTTAATAAAATGTTTTTTATGATCTTCAGGGCGATCAATTTTGGGAAAAAGTTTAGAATAACAATATGCCATACTAATTTGAACAATTTCATACTTAGGACTGCTATATGGAATTGTGTTGCAATCCTCCAAAATTTTATTTAACTTGTTAACCGGTAATGAACAGAGTTTTGTTAACAGATAATGTCTGCCGTTGTTTTTTGAAAAAGAAATTAGGTCCGAAATATTGGTATGATTGGTCCGAAATTTTCCTTGATTGGTATTTGTTCTACGACCATGAGAACGTTTTTTTTTCGAACAGTTTTAGAAACTATATCCAAACTGTTAACAGAATCGGTTCTAGATATATTACCAATTCCCATGATATCATCATTAAGACCGAGAGGGTAGACTGTCTGTATTTTTTTAATCCAATTTAATTCAATTATTTTTCGTTTGAATAAGATTCACCAGGCTGCTTATTTACTACTTCTAAAGGTTGAACTGCTAAATATTTAAAAGGATGGTTGTGCTTCTTAAGGTGTTGATAAATGATACTTTTGAATGTATTGGGTCTTTTAAAACGATACAGATGTTCTTGAGTGCGTTAAGCTAAATATGGTCCAGTTTCACCTACGTACTGAATACCACATCCCGGTTTGTTTCATGTGAGTAAATAAAAAATACTGTTTGTTTTTCAAGATATATCAGTATCAAAATTCAAAGAAAATGTGCGACCATTAAACGTGGACCTTACCATTGTTGGTGGAGAGACGGGGGCATGTAAGTCATTTTTTGGCATGACACCTATATAGATAAAAGGGTTACCACGATTTTTATTGTTAAAAATGTTAGCGATTATAGTATGTTTAGATAAACGATTTTGAAGAGTGGGACGTGTAAATACCCTTTGAACACTTTTAGTATTTAATATTTTTCCATTTCTAAGCTTCATAATTGTTTTTTGTTAGTGAATTAAATAATAAAGGAGCAAAGATTAGCGTCCAGAATATGAACCAGCATACAATAATTTAAGTTATGTAAAATTGATAAATCTGTTCGGCCAAAAATGTAAAATGCTATCCGTATTAATTACCCGACTAAATAGTAGAATGGGGCTGAATATTGAAATACTACTTTTTGATAAATATTCCTAAAGTAATGAATTGGAGCAGTTCTCGCTCGGACACACACTCCATAATCTAGCATAAACCTGAAGCACTTGGAGGCACTCTACAGCCTCCACAAGGCACTAAAGACAAACTCTGTAAAAAATAAAATTGACATTGCTTGTCTTAACATTTTGTTGTCTCCCTCTCTCTTAGTCTTAGTCATAATTATGAAGTGACTATTTATATAACTTTGATTTTTAAGCAAATATTGAGATTCTTGATGCCTGGAATACGATTTCATCGTTGTATTTTGATTGTGTGTGTACTGAAAAATTCAATCTACTTGAACAATATACTTTCTTTTCTTTTTTTTTCGTTTCGAATGTCTCTTCTTTTTTTTAGACGAAGCGAGTGTCTGTCATTTATAGTTTTAATCATAGTTTCTACATGATTTTTTTTAACGATAAATTCTGTTGCTTTCATCAATTTAGTTTGAACTGTGTCGCGTTGGAAATCACAACAAATTTCCAATTTGTTATATTTATCGAAGATCTTATTACTGAAATATATAATTGTCATACTTTGACACGCAATCTTTAGTTCTTCGCCGCCATTGGGGCAGTCATCATTAGTATCACACACTACGAATTCAGGTACGCAAGTACCATCGTTACACTCAAACTCATTCTGAGATACTCAACATACTAAAGTAATAAACATAATAATACTATTACTAAGATAATAATCAGCAAGCAAAATTCCTCTCACTGAAACCATATGTCTCGCAGTATCAGCCCATCCTTCCTTAGAACAGGAGATAACCAAAGTTGTAAGTTGGGAAAGTGTTGCTTAGTCTTTTGCTTTCTATGTTGTGTTTTCTATGATCTTGTTTATCTGTTGATCTTTTATTTAAAACCACAGCGTTTTCAGTTTATTTTTGAATTATGAGTTTGAATGTCCATCTGGTATCTTTCGCCTCCTCTTTAAGTATCGGACATCACTTTGAACTCAGAACAGTTTCCGTAGATGTTGTATTCATACAACCAATACGATTTATCATTAACTAACAACTTATTTCAAAAGACTTTCATTATTAAATTTTCAAAGTAGAATTTGGGGATCATACATTTTGATATTCACACAAGTGCATTATATTAAAAAAAACGGCTTAAAAGAGACCATCTTAGATGATGGTCGGAGAAATTTGAACTGTCACTTGGACTGTAACTAGGAAAAGAGGATTAAGTTGACAGGGTACAGAAAACTTGCCTTTCAACAGGCCATCAGCGGACCACTCAAAAAGTTTTTGCATTTGGGATATTTACGTGCAAAGATCATGGCACTCTCCTAACACGAGACATTATATTTAACGTCCCCATGCTGACCGGACGTGGCTGCAAAATCATACATCCCGCACAGTCAAACAGACGTCTCATTTCGGAAAGCGTTTTACTGCCGGTCGGAAGAAAGCCAAGTGACCATATTTCGTTTCTTCAGTCACCCTTGAAATTTAAAAGAAAAATAATTATCGTACCTCTGCAAATTGGATCACGCTCGTCTCCACCATCTTGACAATCTTCATTACCGTCACATAAATAGTACTCAGATATGCAATTCCCATTGGTACACTCATACTCATGTTGAATTATGTCACACGCTAACATGGCAAAATTACAAATAGAAATAATAATATACTCAATAATTAAAAAAGAAAAACAATGCATTGGTCATGTTCAGATAAACAAATGGTCAATTGTTACAAGAATTATCTTAAAACACACAACCTTACATCTTCTTTTTGCTAAAACAGACTTGCATATTATATAACTCTTCCTCTAGCATTGTCTTGATATTGGACATAACTGTTAAGCTTAGAAAAAAATCCGGTGACGTATTTTATCTTTCAACTGTTTATAAACGTTTTATGGTTAACCAAAGATTAAGTCAACAAAATTTAATAATTTGATATTAAGAATGAACCTTGCGAACTTAACATTTTGATATCTAAACAAGCCATTTTATATCTAGAAGCCGTTTTATATATAGAAACCGTTTGGTAGACGCTTGCATTTAAACTTAATATATCAACTAATTTGTACCGCTCTAAATTGGCGCTCTGAACGTCTCATATTAAACTATGACATTGTTGATTATATGAATATGAAATTTATGAACGCTCCTTTTTTCGGATAAACGTTGAAAACTAATGTGTTTCCTTGATGAAAGCAATGTGTGAAATAAGTAGACATTACAAGGTTTGCCTGTCTTGTCAGATTGCTCTTTGACTAATTGCTGATTGACGTTTTTTTTATGGAAATAACTTATTTAGCTAGTAATAAAACCAGGTTTAATACATATTGTGTCTTGCTTTGAACACACATCGTTCTCAATATAATTACAAACGAAATGTGAACCTATTCACTACATTTACATACTTACACGTTACCAGGTAATATACTATGAATGATGTATAGAACAGTTTTACAACACCAGTTTTGTTGTCAAACTTGTCCATTTCACAATATATATATTTCAACAATATAATATTGCAATAATGATAATCATATACCCAGCATTTGTCTTCACACTTCTAGATAGTATTATCTCATGTGTATAATATAAATATTATATGAGCATGCTAAAAGGCAAATTCAAATTACATTAACTTACATCAATGATTTCTGTTATCTATAGGGACTTTTTTTTAATAATTTTTAATTGAATACAAGCTTTCACAGTATGGCTATAAAACAACATTTGTTAAATCATCTCTTAGTATCTATTTATTGTCTAGAATTAAATACTCGGGACGAAGAAAAAAGTCATTAACATTTTTTCAATATTTCAGTCTAAATGGACATTTTAATCTGATCTAATCTTAATCTACTGAACTAAAATTGCCAAAAGCAAAACCTATAAAAACGTAATGCATCCACTTTTCAGTCGCGTTTGTTTACATTGAAGACATTTGTTCAACACTTAGGAAAACCTATAGTTTAAACATATTTATTTAGAGTGGTTTGGGAAACAAGTTTTGCAACTTATATTAATCCCTTTCCACTTTGCGGGTGCGAGTGCTGCCTTGTAGCGGCATAAGCCTACTATTTTTCGAAATCGACAAGGGTGTGTTTAACGTGCAAGAGATATGGTTCTCTCTTAACACGGGTCAGCCATTTATCGTCCCCTTCCGACGGACTATCATCGTTTCCTCAAGACCATACTCGCAAATGGTGTCTAGGGAGAGCTGAAAATTAAGTTCCTGAAATTTTCATCCCGAACGGGAATCGAACCAGGAACCTTTGTGTTAGTAGTCCGATGCACTAACCACCACACCACGGCTCTCAGGAAAACCTATACCACACATAAAATGAATAAAGGTCAAACATGACAAAATGCTAAAAGAAATTTACAAACATTGTAAGCAAGCAAAGTAACGACATACAGTTACAAAAGGATCAAGTGTCTTTAAGGTAAGGTTTGCGTTCACATGGAGATAACTCGAATTCAAATAATTGAAAAAGGAGGGAACCGCCATTTTGAATTGCTTTGATAAACCAATGCAATGTTCGATAACTACAATATTATCGAAAATAAAACACCAACCTCAAAATCGGCGTGTTGATGCAATCTTATCAATATTTGAATCGTACAAGTATAAACGGTATGACCTTTACTTTGTTAGTTTTCATTTATATGACGTCACGTTTAGCCATAACGTCTTTGTGCAAAAACCATTCATGGATTTTCGCGGAGTTTTATTTTATTTCATAAATGTACATATTTATGCCCACTTCGTACCAAAGGGGGCATTGAGTTATATCCTTGTTTGTTTGTACGTCGATCCCAATGTACGTATCATAGTGTCTTCCGTTTTTACAAAATTGATTTCCATTCTCTAACTTTAGTTTTCCTCAATCAACTGATATAAAACTTATGCACAATGTTTTTTGCCACAAAAACACAGAATAGATTTGATGTCGTCACTTTTACAGTGGTAGATTCATGAGGTGTCGGACAGTGGATACCTTTCTCCATTCTCTCCGCGTCCCCTTTCTCTTGTCTCCCGCCATAAACTTAAAAAGAACCTAATGTATGGGAAGCTCATTTCAATAGAAATCAGTCTAATATCTTCTTTCTTGTCCTTTCAAAAGATAGAAATGTTGTTTATTCTGCTTCAAGAACCCCTGTAACATTTGCACTGACTGTTAAGCTGTCTCGTTTATTGAATATGTTAGTCTGATGCACACCGTTCACGATTTTTTGTACAGTATAAATACAATGCCAAATTAAAGAAACGCAGGATTGAATGAAAAACGGCATATTTTTGTGACACTTTTAGTCAATTTAGATTAAAAATTTACATAATGCGACATGTGTTTTACTTATAGAGGATGCATATATATATTCTCAGATATCTTTAATGCATTAGTTTTACGAATGACAGAATGTTGAACTTGAACTTTTCAAATATATAGTTTGTAAGGTTTGTCCGCAAATACGCACACAACCCACAAGTTTACATCATTCGAAATATATTATATTTTATCAATTACCTTTACAACTAATGGAGTGTTCTAATAGTAATTGTTATGGATGCATTACTTTATACTTTAACAGGTAAATGCATGATATGACGGGGGTTAAACTTGTTTTCTGTCGTCAAACCCTGTGAACAAATCAGCCGAGAACCAGCTTATGAACACAATACCGCGAGGCGCGATTAATGTTTAAATTTTTACGATGCAAAATAAAACAAACAAAAAACCAAAATTTGAACAAAAAGTCGACCACCTCCGAAAGAAGGTGTTCGGCATACCCGACCTAAATGCCAAATGGAACACACAGACCTCTCGGGACTCATTACTCTGCTATATGATAATATGGGTAAATTCACAACACATTCCGTTACAAAAGTTACTTTTTGGGGGTTATGTATAAGTTATCTCTCCCTATGTGGCATACAATTTAGTTATATTTGAATACAATTTTTACGTTAAATACGGCTGTAAATATGATAAAATGCATTATTTTCTGAATTTATATGAAAAATATTTCTTATTAGTTAACTACAACATTCGAAATTTGCAAAGTTCAATAAAGATCTAAAACAACTGGTATTTACTTTTTAATAATCCAAGATGGAAGCAGACATCCAAGATAACTTAGTTCTGTTGTTCCAGCAATCGTACCTAAATAAACTCGTCATAGATACCAGGTGCGGTGTTGATTTCGACACCGGAACCATTATATATACATGAGTGTTATGGCATGTTTTGTTGTTACTTCGTCCTCTGAAAAATGTGTTGTTCCTGGTCATGGAATTGTTAAGTGGTTTTTGAATTATAGGATATTAATGCAATAACTATATTTTCATTAACAGATTGTTAGGACAATACATTCAATTATATGTGAGTCAATGTTTCTGGTTGTACTTTCAAAATTAAAAAAGTATCTTAATGTTGAACTAGTGTTTATTCTTATCATGTATTTTGAGCGATACATACAATGAATGTGTAAGACATTCACAAAATACCAACCTATCAGAGTTACTTTATTACTTAAGGATGTACTTAGGTGAGGTTTTGGAAAAAAGTTAAATCACAAAAATGCTGAACTTAGAGGAAAATCTTATTGGAAAGCCCATAATCACATGGCAATCTCAAATAACAAAACACATAAAAAACGAATGGACAACAACTGTCATATGCCTGACTTGGTACAGGCATTTTCAAATGAAGAGTATAGGTGCCAAATGTTCGGACTCCTTGGTGTTTTCCATACAATTCAAGGTAACATATTTTGCCCCATAACACCTATTTGTCTATTAACATAAGACTAAATAGCATATAAAAGGTCATTAGACAAAGATTAAGTAGATTCAAGATTTTCTTTCTTTTGATTTGGTAGCCAAATAATATCAATGCAAATATAAGTCCGATTCAGCCATTTCCTGACATATTTTATAAATCAAATATCTCGATCATTAACAAATACTCTTCAAGCTTAAAATTTGAATATTGAATTATTTGATTTATTTCATTTTACCTCAGATCACCAAAGTACATCCTTTAAGACTATATATAAAAATAAATAAATATGTTTTTTACCCAACTTGCTCATTTTAAGATCACTCAGATATTTATGTCCTTAATACGTATAACTAATGTTTCTTTTTTATAGAACATTTAATCATTACGCGTTACCCCTGAAATCCCAATTTTATCAAATTTCCTGAAATGTTATAAAAGACATTTAACATTTTTTCCTTAAATAATTAGGTAATGAGGATTTTTTTCATTCACACTCATTCGTATTTTCTAATATAAACTTAATCATACACTTTAAAACAAAAACTACAAAAAAATATCCTTAGACTACATCTCAAATCATATATCTTTAAACTGCATCTTTAAAAACCAAATTTTACTAATTTGCGTTTGTTTTGCTCAATTCTCCATGTTGGTTTATGATGGCTAATTTTGAAATTGATATTCATGCGTAATATATAACTCAGGCAAATTTTAAGTAGAAAGCAGACCAAAACAATTTTATTGAAATGTGTGATTTGTAACCCTCATGTTAGAAGTTAAGACATAAATTGGAATGGTATCAACACTTTTGCATTTTAAGATTTCCCGTTTCCGTAGTAATAACCAATGACTTATAAATCACTTATTTGACCTGTATGATCGGATCGGTGCCATTTAGTTTTAGTTTAATATTTCAATATCATTTGGAACATAAAAATCAATTTTAATCTATGCATGCGGTAATACAACAGAAAACCCAATGTTTAATATTTGCTTTTGGTTTCATTTCCTTAAAACAAAACTATTATATTACACACCCTATCTTCTACTTAATTGTGTTACTGTGATATTCAATTTATTAGGTACATGTATTTCAATGGTAAGACCGTACAAAATTATTTTGGAATTGTTAACTCCGCATTTTTCACTTAAACCGCTCATTCACCCTATGCCGGGATTGTAACAGTATTACACATATATTACAGTTTACCCCTGTACATTTTTATTGGTGCAGGTATGTTTTAAACATTTATAATGCAGTATATGTTTCTGTTTATTATTTCTTAATAGTTTGAGTAATCTATTTCAATCCATCTTTTGTTACTTTTCATTTCTTTCCCGTTAATAAAATGTTTTCAGTGAAGTTTTTGTGATGTTTTGTGCTAACATGTGTGTGTGTGACTTTGTTTTTACAGCATATATATATATATATAGAAAAACTTGACCACATAAAAGTTCTAAAAAAGAAAAAAATTGTAATGTGCTGTGGTAGTAATTTAATGGTGTATGTAATAATTCTAAAGTGAGACCGCAAACAATACATTTTAGTATTTGAAGTGTAAACTGCATTATTTTGTATTAAAAATATATTTTTGACGGATGCACGTCATTATTTCCCCTCTTCTAGCCTCTGACATTCTATAGTGATCTGTAAAGCTTTTACCTACGTCATATAGTAATAGGTGTGATAATGACTTTTAATATTTCAACTGGAAATAAAATGTCGTATGGAGTAGAAATTACTTACCCTTCCGTAATATCTGCGATCAACATAAGTTTATGGTTGTTCGTGGTGCTTGGTTTCAATTTTACTATGTTGTGTTTTGTGTACTGTTGTTTGTCTGTTTGTCTTTTTGTGGTTTTTAACCATAGCGTTTTCAGTTTCCTGAATAAATATTTTACCTTTTAGCTTTTTTTGTTTCTAGCGTCACTTCTGAGTCTTATTGAAGACGAATTGCGTGTCTTGGACAAGCATTCAGTTTTACGCCAGGTATATATGATGAGTTTTGTTGGTATATACTCAACTCATACGAGCTGCTGCACAATTGTTTTATCACGCTGCTAACAAATATAGATTACTATTATTTTACAGCGAAGTAAAAAACGATAATTTTAACTATGAAAACAACTCGGTTATTTCACTTATATGACGTCACACAACAATGGATGTTGTAATTTTTTTTATCGATGACGTTGCATCAACGTAACTGTGAATGCTTGAAAAAACGATATAATTTAAATACTAAAATTTGACTAAAATTCTATGGTTAATTATTTTCATATCCCAGGAATAGATTACCTTAGCCGTATGTGGCATACTTTTTTTGGAAATTTTGGTCCTCAATGCTCTTCGTCCTTTTTTTTTTTGCTTTATAACTATTTTCATCCAACCATATCAATGATAGTTCATTCGAACACAAGTGCTGAGTACAGGACTGGTGATACCCTCGGGAGTAATAACTCCACCAGCAGTAACATCGACTCAGTGGGTAGGAATAAACTCATAATAGATACCAGGATATAAGTTTCATATTTGCGCAAGACGCTCGTTTTATCTACTTAAGACTCTGCAGTGACTCTCGAATAAAACAAGTAAAAAAGCCAAACAAAGAAGTTGAAGGCCGTCTTCGCTTTTTTTTGCAATCACAGTAAATGCGTGAAAGTATCTGTCTATCAAAATGTTAATCGAAAGAAACATTTTATTAACTGACAAATACGAATGTAAGTTTTGATGTAATATCCCTTGAGCTTGAAGTTACGACATGAATTAGGGAACTTTCAGCATTCGCATTAAATCGTATTCTTTTTGTGCATGGTAATAAAACAATAAAATATTATTAATTTAGTCTTCTTTACACAAATTGATCTGTATGATCTTATCGTTGTCATAAAAATATTATAAAGACACTAAAGGAAATCAATTATGAATAATGGTTGCGGAAATAAAACGAAATAACCAATGTTTTCTGTTTGTTTTCGGTTTTGTTTTCCGGACGATAAAAATGTTAAGTTAGTTAGAAAGTCTTCTCCTAGGTCATCCTTTTGTCGTACATCAATGCCAAGGTATATAAAAGGTAAGAACTTACAGTATTACACAAACGTCTAATTTTTGAAGTCATAATGTTGAATATGTACATTATTAACATTTAAATCACAAAAATACTGAAAATCGGGGGGAATTTTAAACGGAAAGTCCAATATCAAACGACAAAATCAAATGACAAAAGACACCAAACGAATGGATAACAACTGTCATATTCCTGACTTGGTACATGTATGGGCATAGCCAAATGTAGATTATTGTGGGTCTAACCTTGTTTTAAAGCGTTAAATCCTTTCACTAGCATGACAGTCGCATCAAGTTCCATTTTATTGACAACAATGTGTGAACATAACAAACAGACATACATTGTAATAGGTAAAAACGTAATACATTACACCGTTTTACACTGGTTCGAATGGAACGTTTATGATTAGATTGTTAACTATTGAAAAGTCTAAATTAGTCAATTATTTGACAATTCTTGGCACGTACGACATGCATACAAATTTGTGTTTTATTTAAATATCTTGTATGATGATTACAAACCAATTAAAAATAGGACTATTGGTTTTTAGAATAGAACTTCAAATTATGATGTGATTTGTTTTTTTGGTGTTTAAACGCCATTTTAGTACTGCATTTATGATATTTCGTGGCAGCCAGTTTTATTTGAAGATGAAGCCGGAGTGCCTTGTGAAAACAACCGACCTGCAATAGGAAAACTTATGATACTGGTCAATTAAAATTGGAGTCGAGTGCACACATTCGAGCGGGGTTCGAACTCACAATAGTGTTGAATGGCTACTGATTACAGTAGTAACTACTTAGAACACTCTAATTCGGAATATTATAATATCTTCAATGGCGTGAACCAAAACTGAAAGAAATAAAGTAACTCATTATCGATAATGTACTTTAAATTCATCAGACATTTTGAATTAAATGTATTTAATGCATTTTTATTTTTATGTATATTATTTGTTAACTTCTCTGTAACCTTTGTACATGCACGATTTTATGAGAATAAACTATCTATCTATGCAGGCAATATAAATACGAAGATGGGTAGCATTGGGTTTATTTTGGAAAATTTTAGTAGATAGATTATACATTATATCGTTAGAATTGCAGGTATATGGGCTATTGGTCAAAATTAATTTTACCCTTTTTTACATCTTTGTTGGTATTTTTTCATTCAGATTTTAGACTTTAGTGTTAATTAAAAATTGGTAAGTATGTAAAGACGCATAACTGTTAAAATTACTCATTTAGGTAACTTTGCATATGTGTGAATACAAAGAGGAATTTCTTGATGTCTACTTGTGCTAGGAAACTAAAATAGTTGCGCATGCCTGAAAGGAACAGACGTGTTTTGAGGCTCCGATAAAATAATGTGATTTTCACAAGAAAACAGCTTCAATATGTGACTTTAACATGTTTTAGTGCTTTTAGTTCAGTGTGTGTACGATACGGACATCAACTATATGAATTTTGAATCGCATGTAACTTAATGAACTACGATATGTGAACAGGTATAATGTTTCAATAGAACCATTCGAGTGCACCCTTTAAAAATAAACAAACAAACATTCCGTTGATGGTATAGTCTATGTTACTCGAGCGTCTGTCATTGAAAACCAAACTTGAAATAAAAAACATTTGTGTCCAACAGTTTAATGCAGGGTGATGAATGCAATACACCCGAGTCCATAAATTTAAAAAAGCGAAGACGTAGAAACTCATCCAGACCATCCCCCCAAAACACACAGATTGCCAAAAAGACAAATCTTATTAGAAGTACTGACTTTGATAGCTGTACTGATAGCATGGCTGCGACCAACCAACAAAACATTGTTAGCATTAGTGATAGTGATATCGCTAAAATAGCTATAGCAGTAAAGCAAATTTTGACTGATGATTTTAAAGCCCTTATTGAAGAAAAACAGAGGCCTATTCTATTCGAACTAGCCGAAATAAAACAAAAACAAACTGAATTAGAATTCTCATATGGAGAAGATGTCAAAAACTTCAAAAACCAGATAGACTATCTGAAAATTAAATGTGATGAGCTAGAACAGCACAGCAGGAAGCAGTGTATAAGGCTAAGCGGTGTACCATATACTTTAGGTGAAAATACTAATACACATATTTTAGAAATCGCCAATAAATTAGGTGTTGAAATGCAGCCAAATGACATACTAATTAGTCATCGTACAGGGAGAGCTAAACCTAGACAGATAATAGCTCGAATACCAAACCATGATTTAAAAAAGAAACTACTGAAGGCATCCAAACAACTAAAAGACAGACCTGACCTACAAGGTATTTCTATTAATCAAGACCTTACCGTAGCAAGAAGTGGTCTAGCTTACGAAGCACGACAGTTAGTCAGAAGGAAAAAAATCAAGTCAACTTTTGTGGTAGATGGTAAAATATATATATATGACTTATCAGAAACTAGACATGTTATACGGAATGAAATTGAATTCTCCAAGATGTTAAGTGTATGCCATATCGACACAGACATTTCCGATGATGAATCTACACCCGAAAAACAGCCTGTTAGTGTATCTGATGAAGTAGTGATGGGAAATGGGGACTGATTGTATCCTGAACGTTTTTGTTTTTAGCAAACTGCTATCTTTATATAAAAGATATTACATGTACTAAATCTCAGTCTGAAATAGTAATTTAAAACTGTTCTGAGTAGAAGAATATTATTTTTCATTTTTGAAATATCTGTAACTGTAATATTGGGTCTGTTCGAATGACTTTACTGGACTTATTGTCAAGAACTGGTTCTCTTTCTACATTTTATTATTTTAATTCGAATATGTTAATACAAGTTGTCTCCTTAGACATATGTTTCTATAAGGCAGAAATCAGAAAGTATTATGCACCATGTGCACTGCTAAAACGTTTAAAACGATATTTTCATAAAGTTCATATTATGCTACTTTAAGATGAATGAAAAAATAGACAGATTAAGCCAACATTCAGATTTTTTCTGTATTCCTTGACATTATTATTTTGATTTGAAACATACCAATTACAAGAGCTATAAAATTTCTATTTTGTTTTAAATTCCTTGGGTTTTGTTTCTTTTTATCTCCTGTTTGTTTGTTTATTTTTGTTTGTTCATTTTTGTTTGTTAATTTTTATTTTTATTTAAAAGAATTTTTTTTTTTGGGGGGGGGGGGGGTAATTGATTGCTTGTTTTTTCCCCTCTCTTTTCCATGTTATCATAGATACATCTGCATTTAATACCTTGTTCATACTGATTCAAAAATAAAACTTTTTTTTTTTATGTTTGTGTTGTCCAGTACATTAACTGAAAACATATGGAAAGATCCTATACTAATTTGGATCTTTTTAATTAAAGTCATATCGGAAGGCCTTAACCAACAACTTAACAAAATTTGTGTATATATGTTTATCTTGTTCTTTTTATTTTGTTTTGTTTTATATGCCTGTTCTGTGGTTTGCCATGCTTTATGTCTGCTTATTATTTTGTTGAAGCCCCACCCTTGAACTCTATACCATCATTTATTATTTATAACTTTATATGTCTACTGATGTAACTACTTATAGAATAAGGGTGGGGTTAAATTATACGAGGTCAACTCGACTTCATCATAAAAAATGTATTGATATGAAAACTGTTGTTATTGTATTACTTATGCTTCGATATGGTTATTTAGGGATTACAATTGCTCTATTATGTACTGTTATTTTTGAATTAGATGAACTTCCCATAACACCATTTTCAAGTACACGATTAACTACCAAAGTGTGTAAAGACGTATCAAGATGCCTTTTTGTAAAAACTGAGCTTATTTGTTATTTGATATTTCTTGTAGTTTTTATTATATTGCTTTCTGGTGATATTGAAACAAATCCTGGGCCATCATTTGCAAATGATTTAAGCCTAAATGATTCAGTTTCGAATTTAGATCTTCGCGATTTGATCACATTTACTTGCATTAATATTCAAAGTGTTAAATCAAAACTTGATATTTTGGAGGCAGAGCTTGGGGATAGAGATATAATTATGTTAACAGAATCTTGGTTAAAGCCGAATATATCCGACAATTCAGTTGCATTATCAAACTTTAAGACTCCTTATCGTAACGACAGAGAAGGTGATAAGCTTGGAGGGGGTGTCATGATTTATGTAAAACAAAATATCCCAAGTAAGAGACGAAATGATCTAGAAATCAATACACTCGAATGTTTATGGGTTGAAGTAGTAGTTAAGGATTGTAAAGTTTTGTTTGGCCTATTTTACAGACCTCCGGATTCACCATATCATATTTGGAATCATATAAATCAGTCAATCGAAAATGCAGTAAACAGCGATATAAAAAATATTGTGGTCATGGGCGATTTCAACGAAAACTTACTACTGGCAAACCGTAATAATTTAAAAAACATATTATTAGATAATGGTATGCACCAAGTAATTACCGAGCCAACATTTTATTGTGAGAATTCCTCATCACTCCTCGACCCCCTTATAGGTAATGATATCCATATCCTTGCATATCACGAAGTGAGTGAAAATATTTTAGAAGCAAACACTAGGTTCCATTGTCCAGTAAGTGGAATACTTAATTTGCACAAACCGAAATACATCCAATTTAAACGTAAGGTTTGGGACTTTGAAAAAGGGGACTACGACCGCTACTGCGATGAGTTAAGACAAGTTGACTGGGACACATTACTTGATACAAATTTAAATAATGCAGTCTCCATTGTTACAAAAAAAATTCTAGATGCTGCTAACAAGCATATACCAAGTAAACTAATTGTTGTTCGCACGAAAGATCCTCCTTGGATGACGTCACTTATAAGGAGACAAATTCGTAAACGGAAACGTTCGCACAAAAAAGCAAAAAAATACAATACTGCTGAGTCTTGGGCAAACTTTAAGAAAATTAGGAATGAATGCGTAAACTTGATTAAACTAGCAAAAACCCATTATTTTGAAAAACAATGTGAATCATTACATTCAAACGTAGATTCCATTAAGAATTGGTGGAAAAAATTGCGCAACCTGGCTGGATTTCCTTCCAAATCCTCAGACTACCCCCCTATTTTATTAAACGATATCTACTTAGACGATAATAAGGATAAAGCAAATGCATTTAATCGTTATTTTTGTGATCAATCGAGTGTTGATGACTCATCTGCAAATATCCCAGAACTAAATTTAGATGAAATCATACATACATTAGATAATATAATTATAACGCAAGAGGAAGTTTATGACCAACTTCTCTTGTTAGATGTGTCTAAGGCCACAGGCCCCGATAGCATTAGTCCAAGATTTCTTAAATATGCTGCTTTAGAATTAAGCTATCCCTTGGCTCTGTTGTTCAATAAGTCACTTCAATTATGCACTTATCCGTATGAATGGAAAATAGCAAATGTGATACCAGTTTTTAAGAGTGGTTCTCGAGAAATTTTATCAAACTATAGACCAATCTCTCTGTTATCTATTATTGGTAAAACGATGGAAAAATGTGTTTTTAAATATTTATTTAATTTCCTTTCTTGTTATAAAATTATTACAAACTTGCAATCAGGTTTTATGCCTGGAGATAGTACTGTTAATCAACTTATTTATATTACAAACGATATCGCTAGAGCCCTTGATTTTGGAAAGGAAATAAGAGTTGTGTTTTGTGATATCAGTAAAGCGTTTGACCGGGTCTGGCATGAGGGCCTCCTTCATAAACTAGAAAAATATGGAATAAGAGGAGACTTACTAAAATGGTTTAAAAGTTATTTATCTGAAAGAAGACAAAGGGTTGTCATAGGAGGACAGACCTCTGACGTGTACAGCATTAAAGCAGGTGTCCCCCAGGGCTCAATTTTAGGCCCTGTATTATTTTTATTATTCATAAACGATATTGTATGTGACATATCATGCAACATCAGACTTTTTGCTGACGATACGTCATTATATATAGTTGTTGAGGACGAGTATGCTACATCTGAATTAATGAATTCTGATATAGAAAAAATTCACCAATGGTCTCAACAATGGCTTGTTAATTTTAATCCAAGAAAAACTGAAACCATGACCATATCTAGAAAAAGAGCAAAACCCCATAATCCACCAATATACATGAATGATGCACTGATACAAGAGGTTGAAGAACATAAACACTTAGGGTTAATTTTTCAAGAAAACGGTTGTTGGGAAAGTCATGTAAACTATATTATTGATAAAGCTACGCCTCGCTTAAATCTTATGAGGAGTTTAAAGTTTAAACTATCGCGTAATAATCTACAAGTTATATATATCAGTTTTATCAGGCCTATTCTTGAATATGCGGATACTGTGTGGGATAATATACCAATTTATTTACAGGACAAACTAGAGAGCATTCAAATAGAAGCGGCTCGTATAGTCACAGGTGCCACTAAGCTTTGCTCTAAATCTAATCTTTATAATGATACTGGTTGGGTATCTCTGAGTGAAAGAAGATCCAGACATAAAATTATTAAATTTCACGAAATGTTTCATGATCAAGCTCCCAATTATCTTTGTAGTCTCGTACCTCAACAACTATATCAAGTATATAACTATAATACTAGAAGTGCATCTAATGTCCAAAATATGAACTGTAGAACTACCTTTTATCAAAATTCTTTCCTACCATCTGTTATTCGTGAATGGAACAGGCTTCCACAAGATGTTAGATGTAATCCATCAAAATTTACACTTAAAAATTACATAAATCGAGATGCTAAGAAAGTCCCTTCATATTATAATACTGGTTGTAGAAAAGGCCAAATACTTCACGCCAGACTCCGGTTGAATTGCAGTGGCTTAAATGAGCACCTATTCCAGAAAAATATTGTTCTTTCCAGCCTATGTAATTGTGGGCAAGTTGAGAGCAGCAAACACTATTTGCTAGAATGTCATAATTATAGACTCATCAGGGCACAAACCATTTCTACACTACCAATATATAATGTACAAACATTAGTATCAGGTAGTGAACTCATCAGTGATGAGGAAAACGAAAATATTTTTAAAGTTGTACAAAGATTTATCTTAGAAACAGGGAGATTTGGTCCATAACAATTTTCTTTATATTGATGTCGATTTAGATGTTGAAACTTTGATTTAATGTTATCTCTTTTTTTTTTTTTTTTTTTTTTTCGGAACATTTACATATATCTCATATACATGAACCATAATTATGATAAAAAGAGTTGATCACATTTTTCGATCAAACTGACTTCTAAGTAACTGGCAAACCACAGAATAAACATGTAAAATGTGAATTGAAAATTATATTATACGAGTTTCTCATATACTATGTTCCTAATTTTGTCATTCTTTTTAAAGGGAGACGGATTTATATAAGTTTTTCTTGTTTCCGAATCCCTGTATTTATATTGTATTATTATATTTCATGCACTTTTTCTGAATAAATATTGTTTAAACTAAAAAACTTAGGGGACAAAATGTCAAAAAAGTGCAATTTGGTTACCGTCACGCTTCAGCTATTCAAGAATGCATTTATTCTATCTGTAATCTTTTGTTGTTATTAGTATTCTTGTTTAGGTGACATCACATTTGAACACATGTATTTTATAACATGTTGTTTTACTCATTTGAAATTTTAGAAATTATGGGTTCACTTAATATATAGAAATTATTTTTCTTGTATTGCAGTCAATAGAAATGGCGACCCTTGACATTCTGTTTTTCATGGTAGTTGTAATTTTCATAGCAGATGCTGATGATCCGACTACCGGGAGTCTTCCTTGTAAATTTGATAGCCGTTGCATATGTGTGAATACAAAGAGGAATTTCTTGATGTCTACTTGTGCTAGGAAAAACATAACAACTATTCCTTTTATTCCAAATAATATAGAAAATATATCTTTCACAAATAATGAAATTGAAAACGTTCGAAAAGATGCATTTCAGTACAATTCTATACTTCTTTATTTTTGGCCCAGAGTATAACACTTTGAGAAATCTAACGAGACTAGATATGTCTGGATATTCTGGCCATTGTAAAATGAAAATTCCGACACCCCGGACGTTTGAAAATTTGCCAAATGTTGAACACTTAGATCTTAGTAAATGCCAAATAAATCTCATTTTGAATGGAACTTTCAAATTAAGTAATCTTACATATCTTGATCTCTCTGATAATCGATGCATGGGATTAAGAGCTTTTGTAAATATGACATATGACCTATTCTCAACGTCAATTAAGATTGTACGGATAAATAAAATCCGCCAAACGTTTGCCGTAAATACAGAAATATTAAAATGCCATTTACAACAGCTTCGCAACACAACGATAACTGAGCTATATATGGATAGTAATCGCTTGCAACTATTAGAACCAGGTGCTTTAAATATGCTTCCAAAAACACTGAAAAAGATATCAGCTGGAGACAATCAATTCACATATGGTAGATATATCCTACATTTATCTGTATTGTCAAATGTTCAAGAACTAAATGTATCCTATATGGGAATTTCACACGATTATTTGGATAAGGACGAGGATTGTGATATTGTTTCCTTGGATAATTCATTGTGCGACAAAGATTTTAGACACAATATCAATGACATTAACAAAATGACTATTTCCAGACACCTTCTGATGATGTACCAATACAATTAAGTGTTCCGTATAATTTGAGAATGTTTCACTACAGGCGATGCGATATGAGATATAAGTTACCAGCTATATGTTTATTAAATAATTCATTGGAATATATCGATGCTTCTTTTAATACTCTTTACGATTGGCAAGGACCATTTTATAATCTTCATAATTTGAAATATCTAGATTTATCAAATAATTTTTGCTCTAATGTTTCTAAAACATATTTCAATGGAGCGCCAAATTTGACTTCTTTATTCGTTGGCAATAATTTGCTAGGATTTGTATTGCCCAATGACCACACAGGAGAGACGTTTTCGTCGTTAAGAATATTACAAACTCTCGATTAAGCTTATAATAGAATCGGTAGTTTGCCGATTTCATTATTCAAATCTCAAAAGTATTTACGTACGTTAAATTTGAGTGGCAACATGCTTGAAAATGTAAACTTTGAAATAATGCATATGACAAATCTTTCTTTCGTTAATTTTTCTGACAATAGAATTTCTCTCTTAGACGTTTCATTTACTAACCAAATTGATCATTTGACCAAAAATTTGCCTAATTTGACAATTGATATGTCAGGAAACCCTATCACATGTACCTGCGACTCAATTGCATTTTTTGAATGGCTGTCAATTACAAACGTTCATCTAAATATGCATCAACAAGAATGTTATTCAATGAAAATGTATCAAAATAACTCAAAGGCAGTCTACGACATTCTAAGGAAGAAATGCTCATCTTATGTGACAACCGTTGTCGCCGTGGTATCTTGGATGGTCATGTTTGTAATAATAATAATTGCAGGACTTCTTTATCGCTACAGATGGAAAATTCGTTATTTATATTATATTGTAAAAAGTAAGCATCAAGGTTATATAAAACCTCTGCAAGTGGACAATGATTTTATGTATGACGTGTTTATTTCCTATGCTGACGAGGACGACACGTTTGTACACAGCAAATTTCTTAAACACGTCGAAGAGGATGGAAATATAAGTTGTTGCGTTCATAAACGTGATTTCATACCTGGAAACGATATTGCTTCTAATATAACTTCAGCTATTCATAACAGTCGCAAAACAGTCGTGATAATGTCGCAAAACTTTCTCTCGTCTGACTGGTGCCTGTTTGAATTCAATATGGCAAAAATGGAAAGCATCTATTCCCGAAGTAGTGAGAACATTATTTTTATTGTCTTCATAGTGCAAATGCCATCGAAAGATTTTTCCTTAAACATTTTAGAAATTTTCCAGTCAAAATCATACATAGAATTTCGCAACGACAAATATGGTGATGTCGTATTCTGGGAGAAGGTAAAAGACACATTATCGATGTAGATGGATAGTTCATTGGCAAACAAATGATTATTTCACGACTTCCGCTTAGGTTTAATAACATATCGGCTTATTAAAAAAAAAATCGGTGTCAACACATGTTTTGTAAAAAGTAATACATGATACTACACTCCGTATTGGAATCTTAATAAAGTATTGTTTTATTACGAATAATTTTCAAATAAACATCTGTCAAAAAACAAATACAAAAAGGCATTACCAACTGATATTAGTTCAATTAGTTATCAAAAGTACCAGGGTTAGTACGCCAGACGCGCGTTTCGTCTACATAAGACTCTCATCAGTGACGCTCATATAAAAATATTTTCTAAAGCCAAACAAGTACAAAGTTGAAAAGCATTGAGGAACCAAAATTCCAAAAAAATGTGCCAACAGTTTCCTCCTCAAATGCAGTTTTCGAACCGTTAGTTTCAGTGCAGTAACTTGACATTCAACAACCCATTTTTTTCTTAAAATGTCCTGTACCAAGTAAAGAAAATGACAGTTGTTATCGTATAGTTTGTTTCTGTGTGTATTACATTGTCGTTTGTTCTTGTTGCACTTCGGTATTTTTGTTATTTCGTTAATTTAATCGTATAGATGATGTGTTTCCATCAGAATTACATTTGTAACCCGGACTTGTTTTCTTTCAATCGATATCATTTATGATTTCAAAACAGCGGTACACTACTGATACATTTGTTTAAATTCTTTCAGCATACAGTGGTTCATCTATCTGTTTTGAACCTGCAAAAGCAAAAAGATAGATCATGCTGACGGAGAGACAAGATATAAAACCTTGATTTTTCTGGATACTATGGTTGTTGTATAAGATGTATCAAGAAAATTTAGATCTTAGTTAAATGTTCAACATTTAGATATTAGTAAATGCCGGATCAATCTTATATTTAATGGAACATTCAAAAACTTAAGTCATCTGACATATCTTGTTCTCTCTGATAATCGATGTTTAAAATTAAGACCATTTGAAAATAAGACACATGACCTGTTCTCAACTACGTCAATAAAAATACGGATAATTAAAATGCAAACGTTTACCGTAAGTACAGAAATATTTACATGCAATTTGCAGCTTCTTCTTTGGACATGTGCGACGATTTCGCGCTGTATTTCAGTCAACCACGTTCTCAACACGCTTATTCTGTGACTTCACTACGATTTTCACGATCTAACTACCAAACAAAAATCAAGTCAGAATTTGTAGTAATGTTCCTTTAAGCCAAAGTTCCACTAGACCACGATCGCACCATGCTCACCGTGATCTCAAATAAATTCAGATCGTGGTGATGTCGAAGTTAAGCGGCATGAAAATGTAAACTTTCGTTGCTTTCACGATGATACTGCGTCCTCATTACGCTTATACAACGATCCCGCTACGATTGTACCACGTTCTCACCGCGCTTATTATGCGACCTCACTACGCTTATCAAGATCTTTCTACGCTCATCACGTTCTCACTACGACCATACCCCGAGTTATCCGATTGCAACACGATCGTACAACTCTTCCCCGGCGATTATAGCACGTTCTTACCACGATTATACTACGTTCATACATATTGTACCACGTATTCAGTCATTATATCAAAATCGTGTTCCATACAGTTTCATTCCCACTATTTCTGATTATTACTTGGATTTCCCGGAAACAATAAAGTCATGCAACCAAAATCTACCAGAGCACGTGGGCCTGGTGATAGGGCCTGATTCGGCGGTAAAGAGAGCTCTGATAGTAACGAACCCTGATCTATCAAAGATGTCGGAACAACAACATGAATTACAACCTATTCCTGGGCCTTCAAGCTCAAATGTCGATATTTTTGTGAACGATAGTACAGATGACAGATATGTGTGAATATAAAAAAAGAAAATGAAGATGTGGTATAATTGCCAATGAGACAACTCATCACAAGAGACCAGAGTGACACAGAAATTAACATCTATAGGTCACTGTACGGCCTTCAACAATGAGCAAAGCCCATTCAGAATAGGCATCGAATTGACACTGTAAACTATTCAAACGAGAAAACTAACAACTTTATTTATGTTAAAAAAATGAATAAACATATATGCTACACATTAACAAACGACAAACACTGATTTCCAGGCTCCTGTCTAGGGATAGGCATATACATACACAAATTAATGTAGCATGGTTGAGCAGTTAGAGAAAATGGTCAAGAAGTTCTTATTACTAAGTACTCACAGACAAACAAAACTTTGAGAAATTTATTATATTTTATGTGAAAATGACAATAAGAATGAAAGTCGTAGTATGAACGTACCCAGACAACATGAGTATTGGCACAACGTATATCATTGCATTGGCCCATCGTTGTATTTTAACGTTGGCCCAACGTATAAGTGCAAAGTGGGCCCACGTTGGCCCAACATGATGGCTTCATGTTGGCCCAACGTTGTACGGTTATATGCAATACATAGAGCCAACGTTGGCCCATTGTATGAAAAACGAAATCCATGTTGGCACAACGTTGGACCAACGTAGAAATATATTTTCTTATGTTGGCACTATGTTGGTCCAAGGTAGGTATTTCTCATTTTTATTTTGGCAATACGTTGGTCTATTGTTTCAACCAAATTACAATTGATGCTGCATGAGGAGCTGTATATGATAAATACTCCGGAGCGTATTTGATTTTTTTTTTGTATTCCAAACTGCCAAAGTTTAAGGTAGCAATTCTGTATTTTTGTATTACCCATTGTTGTTACTGTCCTTGTGTTTTCGTGAACTTTGCCTCTTTAATTTGATTTATTGTGTGACGCTAAGATATTTCTTTGGCAATGTTTGATGGATCGACCAGATAAACTCTGTGTCATTTTGTGTCTTGTAAAGAGTTGTTTCAATAGCAATCATACCACATTTTCTTTTTTCATATCAATTTCATTTATTTCTTTAACAGAACAATTGACGTATGGCTTATGGTTAGTCGATCATAAAAATAGTTTTTTCGGAGATGTAATTTTAGTTGTATTGGTTCCAGATCCAGAATGAAAATTAAATAATTCAGAAGATGTAACTTTATTTATTTTAAATTTGATATCATTGGTCGACACCACGAGTAGTGTCCTCCTCAATTTGAACTTCAACAGTGTCATTATTATTTATATATGTTATTCTTTTTTCCCTTCTCTGTTTCTTGCCACCTTCTCTGTCAAGGCTTAAGCACCGCCAATATTTAGCTGCATCATCTATCTCCTTATCCGAAGACTCTTTTCAGCTATGTATTTTTTCTAACCGACTCTGTAATAAAGTTATAAGTAAACTTGAATTGCGTATTTGTCTAATGCATGCGTGCGTAATCCCTTCTAGATATGTAATATAAATTAATGTATATTCTAAATAGTTTAAACACTATTTAATACAAAAGAAAATCTTAAATAACCATTTTTTTGTATTGGTTATTTGTCTAATGGTCAGAAATTCATTAGTATTAAGACGGATTTGTGGGTATGTTCCGGACCATATGAGTATCTGGACCATACGCGTATGGTCATGACCATATGGTTATATACTCATATGGTCCGACCATACGCGTATGGTCGGACCGTACGCGTATGGTCGGGGTAATCAACACGTATACTTTTAAACTCTTCATTAGGTGTGACTCTACTGGATGTTACGTCACTAAAATGTCATTTTTTTACATATTAAAAAAAACTTATAAAAAACATTTTTACACAGTTAATATTACTTACTATTTGTAAGTACAAATATAAGAAGATGTCAAAACATATTGTAAAAGGAATGTTATTGTTTAAAGTAGGTGATATCATCGGCAATGTTCATTATATTTTTTAAAGATCAAGATATTTTTTAAGACATTTTTTATAAGTAAAATATTAAAATTGTATGTTTCTTTATTTTTTTCTATTCTTTATTTCTATACTTCTATTTTAATCTTAATTATAAGACTGGTAGAATATCATGTAAGTGCCATGCAATAGCTACTGCCTTTATTTAATTTGATCTGTGATATTCATTTTACGATATTGGAGATCTAAAGTTTATTAAAAACACCGTAGACACATCGGAATTGTCCGAGTCGATATCAGTGCACGCAGCCAAAACAAGCAATCTCAGAAAAGCTACATGTATGGTACCGTTTGAATGTCATTCTAAATATACAAAAGCATACACGAATACAATTAGCGATAAAAACTAAGATCAACTGGCTGTGGCATCAATATTTAATGTTTATGTAGCTTTTGAAATGTAAAATTAATACGTATTATTTCTATTGTATGTTTGAAAAAATACCTATATGGTCCAAATACTCATATGGTCCGGCCCGTTAATATCCAAACGAGTATAATACTCATATGGTCCGACCATACGCGTACGGTCGGACCATACGCGTATGGTCGGACCATATGAGTATACGCATATGGTCATGACCATACGCGTATGGTCCAAATACTCATATGGTCCGGAACAGGTATAACAAACCCTTATTACTATTATTTCAGAATTCGGTATCATACTTTATATATTCGTAATATACATGATATATAAGGAATAATTTAGATGTGTATTAATGAACAGTTATATATTTGATATATAAAAACACTGTTACATATTCAAGTGTGTATACGATCAGGTTTCACAAATATATTGTGTCTGTTTGCATGCAATTTAAAAATACAATAAAACTAACAAATTCATTTATATTTTAATGAAGTAGAAATCATTATACCACATTTTTGAAACATTACGGAATAAGGTACGTCTTAAAACAATTTTATTCCATTAACTTCAGTAATGATCATACATGTTGTGGTTATAGATTTATATAATTTACCATTTGTTTGAAGATACTAATGTTCAGTGGCAAATATTTCATGATAATTAATAGGATTGAAATGATTTGAAATCTAGAAAATATTTCGCCCGAAACGTATAAATATCAAGATCAGCATTATAAAATGATAGAAATTAATATATGTTTTGATTTTTAACAACATCCCTCAGATTAAAAAATCATATCGTATTTGTCATTCTGAATCGTATATATGTATCAGATTTTTTAAAGTTACAACTTACATGTTACTATCTTTGTCTTTGAATCTCAGATGACAGGATTTTCTCTTTTTGTTTTCTTCGTATCACTGCTTTCTTACAAATACACAACAGGAAATAATCACAAAAGTGACCATCCCATTACATTCAGATTTCCTATAAACTTAATTACCATAGCAACTATCTTTGAAATTTGTCGAACATATGGTCAATCATATCAGAATGGGATTGATTAACAGACTGGCTGTATCAAATATCACTCTGCATATAATTGTTATTATTATGTTTCACAAAGTTAAATGAATAAAGTTATTTTAAATAAGGATTGTAATAAATTTTAATTTTTAACTAGGCAATCTATGTTTACGATATACATTTTTTTTTATTACAGTAATGATATTCCAGTATAAATTTTACCTGACTTATATATAGAGTATAATATATGATCACGCAACGTTTGGCCAGCATTGGCCCAACATAGAGTTGTAAATGTAATTTCAGTTGATAAACACTTTCGGTATAACATTAACTTTATATAAAGCCTGCTGCAATCGAAATTATCCGCCTCCCAAAAGAAATAAAGCGTAAAATATTGTATAATCAATTATATTAACAAAATTTCATATCGGCCCTATGTTGCTACTAGGATACTGCCAACATTTGCCCGATTATTTATAACCAACATGAGATAATAATATGAATTTACAACAACAGACCAACGTTGGGCCAATGTTGTGCAGCCGACACCAACGTGCGACCAATGTACCGACAATTTGCCAACGTTGGGCCAATGTGATACAGCCAACATAAACTTGCGACCATCGGACCGACAATTTGCCAACGTTGGGCCAATGTTGTGAAGCCAACACCAACGGTCGACCAACGGACCGACCATTTGCCAACGTTGGCCCACTGTTAGTCTGCTGACTGGGTAGTCAGGTCGTAAGAAGAGCGTGACGAGTACGTCAATGTCGTGATAGAATCGTATTATAGTCTTTAACAGCGTGGTGTAAACGTGGTTTAGTCGTAGTGGAAGCGTAGTTGGGTCGCGTTGAGAACGTGATGGTCGTAGTGAAGTCGTAATAATGTGGCTGTGAAATCGTAGTATCTCCGAAAAGAATCACACTTTCGCTACGCTCTAGCTACGATGGTACAGCGACCTTTGTGATCTTACCACGATCTTACTGTGCTCTCACTGCGCTTCTACTTCGACCTGATTTTGCAACGACCGCACTACGATTGCTTTGAACATGTTCAAAGTTGGCCACGCTCATCACGATCACCTAGACCTCACCACGACCGCTCTACGACCTTAAGGTGGCTCTTGTGTACAAAAATTTCAGTAAAACATTAAACCTTTTTTTTTATTACAAATTTTATTTATTACACTACTAGTCATTACTTTATGATATGGTACAAAAATCAACCCAAAAACATGAGTCTATTTGGCCCCAGATGACTATTAAAATGTTTATATCATTAAAAAAGCTCCAAATTATCTCCCTTTGGTTCAAAAATGCCATTTTTTGGCATTTAATTGGAAATATCTTTTTTCTTATTGTTTTCAAATAAGCTGTACATAAACTAAATAATTCTTAAATTTAAGCGATTTCTGTCATTTGGTTATTTTTTAAATTCAATATTACCTCTAATTCTCCTATTAGTTCAACGGAAAAAAAGGAATTAATAAAAATGTATACTTCTTCCAGAGGCAGATTGTGAGCTTAAATGAACGGTGACCCCATATTGTTATTTAATTTTTCATTTTAAATATATGATAAAGTTCATTTATAAAAAACATAGCAAAATCCTATATTAGAAAAAAAATTTGATTTATACCCAGTAGCCCCCTTAATGCGATCTGCACGATCGCACTACGATTGCCAAAATTTTCATTTTTTTTCTCCGATCGTAGTGCGATCTTGGCCTATTGGGACTGTGGTATTAAGCCCCAGTCCCACTACACCACGATCGCGCCACGCTCACTGCGATCTAAAATAAATTAAGATCGTGGCGAGGTCGCAGTACAAGCGGCATGAACATGTAAATTTTCGTTGCTTCCACGTTGCTACTTCGTCCTCATTACGCTTCTACAACAATCCCGCTACGATTATAACACGTTCTCACAGCGCTTATTCTGTGACCTCACTACGCTTATCAATATCTTTCTATGCTCGTCACGTTCTCACTGTGACCATACCACGATAGCACGTTCTTACCACGATTATACTGCGATCTTACCACGCTCTCACCAATAACGTCAACATCATGTTCCATATTACAGTTCCATTTCTTCTATTTCTGATTAATACGTAGATATCTCGACAACAATACAGTCATGCCACCAAAACATACTACTACACGTAGGCGTGGTGGTAGGGGTTGATGTAGAGGCAGAGGGAGCTCTGATAGTAACGAATCTTGATTAAGTAGAGATGCCAGACCTACCAATCCGACCTAAATTAAAACCTATTACTGGTCCATAAAGCTGAAATGACGATATTTTAGTGAACGAGAGCAGAGATGACACAGAACAACAAGCTACAAAGTGTCTCTAAAATTACTAATGTAAAACCATTCAAACGAGAAAACATAATCTAAATAAAAAAAACATGGTTGATCCGTTAGGGAAAATGGACAAGAAGATCTAATTACATACAGACAAACAAAACCTGGAGATAATTAATATATTTTAATAATTTTATGTAAAAATTACAATGATAATGATGGTCGTATTATGAACGTAGTCAGGTCATAAGAAGAGCGTCATGCGGACGGCAAGTGCGTGCTAGAATCGTACTTTGTTTGTGAACAGTGTGGTATAGTCGTAGTAGAAGCGTAGTTTGGTCGCAGGGAGAACGTGATGGTCGTAGTGAGGTCGTAATAACGTCGCAATGGGATAGTAGCGCAGTTTCTCCGAATAGAATGACGGTTTCTTTAAGCTCTCGCTACGATGGCACAGCGACATTTGCGATCTTACTACGATCTTACTGCGCTCTCACTACGCTTTTACTACGATCAGATTTCGCCACGACCGCACCACGATTGCTTTGAACATGTTCAAAGTTGGCCACTCTCATCACGATCATGAAATCCTGACCACGACCATGATTCGAACTTACTGCGATCTACAAGAATGTACTGCGATCATCAAAATTTGCATTTTTTTCATAGGTCGTTTTGCGATCGTGTCCTAGTGGGACTGCGGTATTACAAGTTGAAAACACAGGAATTTTGCGGTTTTCTCTCTCTCACTTTACTTTTGCCAAAACAAATGTTATGAAACTTGTAATCAATGTTTTTTTACCCAGAAAGACACATCAAATTGGTATCAAGTTCAAAATAAATCTAATGTTTTTCACAAACTATGTAAATTTAAGCAAAAAATGTTGTAAATTCTGCATACTTTGTCACCAAACTCCCTTTTTTCCCTTTTTCGCATAAACTATGGATCCGACCCTTTTATCAGAGAAGATTGGCCCATTCAAACACCAGGTTTTGAATTGAGATAAGCAAAACATAAGAATTGAACAGATTTTGTTATATAGCATGTCTATCTCAAATTTCATATTTCAAGAAAAAAAAATGTCCTCAAAGTTATCGTTTATATATGCAGGACATTACTTTCTGTATTTTTTTTTTAAAGTAATACTTGGTATATTTACAAAGATAATATAAAAGGTATATGTTACTGATTTATAAGCAAAAACAACAAAATTCCTATAAGCTTTAGAATGTATAAATTAAACTTTGTCAGAGGAACAGGTATAATTGTGAAGGCAAAATTCAGCCTTTTATTGCTCCCCTTGGCTATGAAAAATATAAAATAAACTATCGCACCAACCTTGCACGAAAAAGAATGTTCTGCAGTTTGATACATATATGTCTTGTAAAAATACAAAAAATTTGATGCAAGCATGGTGCTGGAGAAAGGAGAAAGGAAATATTTATTAACGAAAGGATAAAGTTCTAGAACAGAAGTGAAAACGTACCGCCATTTCAATAATTAAATCCTCAATATATTAAACATATGGACATGGTATAACACTAAATAATTAAACATTGAATAACAACATAAAATCTGTTTATTATTGAAAGCCACATGATAACACATTAATATTACTGTGAGCAAGTCACTTACGTTTCCGGAATTTATTCATGTGTAACCGGTAATTTTCTATTTTTATTGTAACCGGAACCACCGTTTTGATGACGTATTAATATGCACTTATGATAACGCTGGAATGAATGAAAGAAACATCTAAAAATAAGCCTTTTTATACCATCTGCAGGTAAATTATTATTGTATTAATTATTCCCTGACCTTGATATTGTTATACATTGCTTTTATTGTTTGTGTAAAGTCTTCAACACATATATATAAACATCATAAACACATCAAAACAAACAATATTCATACGGCAAACCATTGCCGACGTATTTTCATATTTTTGTATCATTATCTGTGTATACAGCAGCACTATAAATTAATAATACTGACAAACATATCATATCATATCTTCTGTAATTATGTGACACATAATTTATGTCACGTAGAATACTATATTATAATTTAGGTTAGTTGTTTTTGTTGCATAAACATTGTATTTTTCATTGTTAAATAATTGTTTTGGTATATTAATCACATGCCTCTATAATGATGGAACAATAACCATCCGTGTTCACTTCTGCAAAGTTTAATTAACATTTATTTTGTACACAAACGAGAGCTATTTGCTATAAAAACTATGGAAAGCCTGTTTAACATTAATGTGTCATGTAATGGAACGCAGGTTTTACAATAATTTCGTTACAGATTCGGGATGCATTCATGACATTCTGCATTCTTCATTTGAGGAATATTGATTGCCTTTAAAAAAAATACTATAACTTCTTTAAAAATATTTTTTTTGATGTACTAGTATGACTATTTCTTGTTATTTTCGTCACTATTATCCAATAGTTTTATTAGTTTGTTCGATAGCTGACATAACGTTTAAGGCACTTAATGATTACCATCCAGGTGACACCGATGGAACGTTCAAGACACAACTGTACCATATCATATATATTACTATAAAGCACATCCCTCGTTTTTTTTTTTTTTTTATAGAAAACTAACATCACATTGCTCAAGTGTTCTGAACTCTATTAAGGAGTAAATTTAAGTTCACATCAGACTACCGTAAAAGAATACAAACTCACAATGACATGGAAAAAATTTAAAAATCCAAACACTCTTAAAACCAGACAAAGAACACTACACGTACCAACAAAAAATAGGTTTGATCACATTTGCTCTGTATTCCAACATCAACTGCACGCGACACAACGTTTTACCCACTTGAGTATGTAGAAGTATATCGGATAAAAAGTTATCTCTATGTATATTTAGACATATCATAGAATGATAATTTGGTAAAATTACCTCAGAATATGTAGGTACACAATAGTACATATATTGTGTACTCCTGTTGCAAAATGTACATGTACATGTATTTAACCTTTTTTAAGCTTAAGAGATATTTTCTGTGAAGGTTTTAAAATTACCATTGTGACATTTATTTGATAAGAGTATAATTTATTCGCTAACATAAAAGAAAAATCGTAAGTCGACGTGAAGCAGTCAAAGTAAGCGCAAACACCAACGAAAAACAAAAAGACTATCGACAGTCAAAAAAACACAACCGATAAATGAAATCTGAGCAACACGAACCACAAAAACACTGGGATGATATTAGGTGCTCTAGAAAATTTAAAATGGTAAGTACTCTATCAAAATCAAAAGCTCAAACAAATAAAACGAATAAAAAATAACTCTGATATTCTTGACTTGGTACAGACATTTTTAATGTAGAAAATAGAAGATGTAGAAGAATAAGAGCGTGCTTCATATATTGCCCAGTCGTGTTGCTCATTAATTATATTTGGGTATAGATATTGTGTTGGTTTGTTGTGTTACACGTTATATATTTGTAAGTTTAGCCTTACTCATCATGTTAATTTTACGCATTTTGTATATGTACCTCACAGATTATTCAAAGTAATGATTATTTAATGAACATGTCTTTGAGTGGATGCCTTTTGGGGAATATGCTTTTAATCCGAAACCAGCATATTAAAAAAACCTGAAAGCAGTGAAGGAAAGATGATATAATAGTTTTTTTTTCTAATTTTGATATAATCAATAAAAATCAAGTAAAAAGATAAGACATACAACAAGGTGAATAAAATCTCAATTTTACGAAATTATACTATTTTTGGGAACATTCCATTTGAGTAGACATTCAGATTGAAAAAAACTAGAACTAAAACCGATAACATTATTTAACAAGAAGTTTATTTTTGTAAAAAAACCATATCTAGTCGAAAGACAAAGTAAATAAGAGCATCACCATCTTTTTACTACTTATTCATGTAATCTCCAACGAAAAAAAACATTCCTAAATAATACGTTTTATCATTATTGTCGATTTTTTTAGAGAGTATCTACCATGGTCAAGTTTAGGCCATCCGCTCCAAAACATTGCCGCTTCATTTTGTGCTGGTCCAGCTAAGTAAGGTCCGTTTAGATTGACAAATGCACAGCCACCGTACCACCACCCACCATGATCTTGTACACCACAGCCGTTTCCAACATTCTTTGTAGTAAACGTTTTGCCACTGTGGTAATGTAAATGATCGGCTGGATATAAAAGGGAAAAAATCATACCATAATAAAACACAACCTTGTTTATTTTTTCCTTAGATATATAATGAACATATTTCGAAACCTAGTATGTTTTATCAAAAAACAAAAGAACTAAATTACGTACATGTATGAAAATACAATTCACACAAATGTTGGTTTCGTCCCTTCCAAAACTGCCATAGTTCAAAGATTTTGTTTAATAAGTTAGAAAGTTAGTTCGTACATGTATGTGTGACAAATATAGTTCATGATTGATTTGATGTTGATTGGAACAGCAGTCCTATCCGTACGTTTTAGTCGTAGTTAAAGTGTTAGGGTCATAAAAGGTCAATCAGTAGAAACTATAGAAAAAACGTTTTTTAGATTGTCATCAGTTAATGAGTTTGAATAATATACCATTCAGTTTCTCATAACAGAAATACGATCGTTACCTTACATGCCTTACTTATATTCTTTTTTCAATTCCTATTACAACAGAGCCGTATCTTACTTATGCATATTGAGAACTTGCCATTAGGTTTTTTACGTTTTACGATCTAACTTTTATAATTAACCGCCCCAACTCGGGTATATTGCTTTCCTTAGATAGTCTGGATATTGTTGTGAGTGGAATGACACATATCCTTTATTAGTCACTTCTGGAATTTGGAGTTTTTAATAATCTGTTCCAATCAGCAAAGACTCAAGGTTCATGTACATTGGGGTAGACATACATTAGTGTTAAGAATAATGTGCGAATTTTGACAAAATTATAAGCAACTGAGCAAAACATATGTTGACCGATTTATGCCCCCCCCCCCCCAGACCTCAATAAAACTGATTTGAAAGATTATGTCTTCATCATTTGAAAATCATAGCACAATTCCTCCCGTTAGGGGTTTAGCACCATACCATCATGAAATATAGGTGAAGAATATAATCCATATCATGCCAACAAAAACGTTCCTTCTTAATGTGTCTGTTTAAAAGTTTAAAACATTTAAACATATATATTCGTTCTCTGAAATACCACAGTCAAGTTCACATCAAAAGCATGATTTCTAAAACGTTCACCCTTCAATAACAAACAATATAAAGGCAACTTATCGTTGTAAAACATATAGATATTCAAAATGTGGATAAACACAAAAGGACATTTTATTTGAATATTTTTCCCGTTGTGACATTTACTAGCATTTGTTGAAAAAAAAATGACTGCCAAAAACAAAAGAATGTTAAAACGTTCTGTTCTTATTTCAAATATCGAATCAATTATTAATTTGCTAAAAGTTTTGACATATTACACCATGATAATAATAAAAAAAATCTCTCAAAGTTGAATACTTTTAAATAAAGTAACAAAAACAAAATATTTTTTTTAAGCAAACACAAACGTTCAATTATAAACACTTTGATAGACGATGATCATTTTTTTCATTTCTATTGATATATTTTTTATTTGAAGGAATACTTATAACTAAGATATAGAACAATATATTACAAACCTAAACCAGATGTCGCGGAAAATAACCCAATAGTTAATTGATACTTTCTATGTTCATCACCAACATGGAAATATGAATAGTTTGCATACTTGAAATCTCCATTGAAATCTTCCAAGTACACGGACAACTTGTGTCCGGTAGTAGTTGAAATAACGTGGATATTTTCATTACCTACAATACCGAATACAATAAATAAATTTCTGGAAGTTTAAAAATTTCGGTTTCAGAAATAAGCATTTGTATTAATTGATTGATTTATTGACTGTTTGATGTCACTGTATTAAAATATTTTTTTTCTTTATAAACTATTACCTCGTGTTTACGTGCTACGGGAATATAATTTTGGTCTAATTACATACTTTCCAAATGTGTGTTAAAAACAATGTGTTCCATGTTTCAATCATTTGCCATTTCGGGGCCGTTTATATCTTACGGTCAGATATGGGCTTTGCTTTTTTTAAGGTGACATATAAATGTTTATGTATGTGTCTTTTGGTCTCTTGTGGAGAGTTGTCTCATTGGCCATTATATTACATCTTATTTCTTTTATATTCTATAATGGTAATCTAAAATGGTATGTAGCGACATCAAACATAGACAAAGTAATTCAAAAGACTAGTCTTAAGATATTTTCATATCAAATGTTTTCTTACTATGAACAAAATGAATTGTACCGTGACAAGCGTTTGGGATCATCCTTAGCTATTGTGGCATTTGTATCGCCCAATCTGTAAGTGTCTAAAAGGGTTTGTTTGAATGCTGTCTTTTTGTGGTTTACTTGTTGTTTGGTTTGTTTTCGGACATAATGATGTCAGTGGCACGTTTACTGAGTATGCGTTGTGGTTGTCATTTTTTGGTATCCCGCTTTTTTTTCTATACTAGTCTTTTTTTTATTATTAAAAGTCAGTACATTGGACATTTTGTATGGATTTTTCCAATTATTGTCCCAATTTTCAAATGTTTCTTTATCTCTGGTATCGTATAATAAGTTTGTTTTGTTCCCAATATATTTTAAGTTGTTTATAAATCTTTTGTGAACTCATTCTCTTAGTTACATAACAAAAAGTGATACAATTTTCTTTTTTTAATTCTTATACCACTTCTCGTTATTTCTGATTTATATATAAGTCAAGAACAT
Source organism: Mytilus trossulus (assembly GCF_036588685.1). Classification (NCBI taxonomy): domain Eukaryota; kingdom Metazoa; phylum Mollusca; class Bivalvia; order Mytilida; family Mytilidae; genus Mytilus; species Mytilus trossulus. The sequence goes on from NC_086383.1 coordinate 55,440,614, forward strand.
GTGCTTGAAAATTAGGCCAACGTAGTAGACTCGTTCATCATGTGAGTGTAAAAGAGATTAATACATACAAAAAAGTAGAGACAATCGATACCAGTTTAGGAGCATCAGACAATTAACAGCATGTCCATTTATATAACCCAATATTAGTACAAAATGTACCTGCTTGAAAATTTTATTTGTGAAATACATTCTACGCAAACTTCAGTTTGTTGAGCATGTTGAGTATACCATTAACACTTTTTATAGAATTATCGTACTTAATTAGAATATATTGCCTGGTCCGTTCCGATCGTTCTTCACGTCATATGCTTTTTTATGAATGAGATTTGCAACGTCAGAACACGATGACGAAATAATATAGTAATTTTACGGGAATAAACACGCTTGTAAAATCGAAAATCATCACAACAAGTAAACGTAAACAAATGGTGCTAAAATGTGTTATAAGCAATAATTAATTTAAGACATAAGTTATAAATCTATATACGTTATTGTAAATAGTTAAGCCATGACGCGAATTCAATTTGCTCCGTTCTTTTACGCCAACTTATAAGTATATTTATTTATGAGTATGGCAAATATTTGCCTCCACCTAACGCGCTTCGATCTAAAATAATTGCCATATTTGTCATATTAGAATCGAAACAATTCATGGGGGCTTTAAAACATCGTGAGTTTACCACGGGTTGGCCCTTTATGCCGTTATTTCACTCCTCGCTTCCGCTTAGGTTAAAATATTTGTCATAAAATGCCAACCCGTGGTAAAATCACGATATATATTAAAGCCCCCTTGAATTATTTCTTAAACAACTTACAAAATTCAACTGAATATATATGTCTCATATAAATATCTCACCGAGCCAGTATTCCCCAGAGGCTTGTCCGAATCCGTTTTTGTAGTTTTCCCAGTCTTGATAAAAATCGACAAATCCATTAAAACGGCGTTGTATCACCTGAATGTAGAAAATTTAGAATTATACCTGTTAATATTGAAGAATTTTTTTAACACATTATACATGTAAATTCCATATAAAAGTGGCACTATGGATAAAAGAACAAGTTGTTTTATAGCTGGAATCGAAAGCTGCTAGTGGCATGCAAGGTCTAGGCTTTATTTCTGTATATTCATAGTTTGATTTGATCGATTAGTAATTTTTATCTATGGCTTAACTTATCAATGTATTCAACAGATCGAGGAACACTTAATATAGCAAAAAATAAATAGTCTGTCAACGTTTCCAAGATATTAAATCTGCACCTCTTTGCAACTGCAACAATATTTTCAGCTGGCAGATAGAACATACCATACTTATTATATCATTTTCGGAAATATCAACTACAAAAGAGTTTCCCTGAACAACTGCATTGCTAAATAATGGATTTGTCGATTTTTTTGTTCTTTTGTCAAGTTGTTATACCCTGATCCCATGCGTGTGTTGTGTGTCTGTCCTTATTAAGAATTGGAATAAAAGTTTATCACTGATTGTTTTTTCCTACTTTGAAATACAAATCAGCCTATGCTGTTTGCTTCTCTCTTTGGTATAACCTTACACCTGTATGTCGTTGTGTTACTCTCTAAAACTTTCTCGATATTCTCAGTCGTTCAATTGCTGTTTCATAGCCATTTAGGTTATTCAGGGTTGTTATCCAACTTATTTTTGTAGATTTAACATGTACAAACACTCATATGTTTTAATTCTTTCTTTATAAATGTTTTTTTTTAACAAATCGGTAAGTTTGGTACATAGACGATTTTATTCAAAAACTCTTTCAACAGATACAGGTCACATGGAACAAACTATGATACAGTATTATTTATTTATAAATTTACTTAACGTTTGTTTATGAGTTTTAATCTATTTCTCGTGTATCACCGTTTTAAGTAACCGTGCATTTCAATAAATCAATGTCTGCTGTATGAATAAGTAAATACATTCTTCATCGATACGATAATTGAAAATCAGAATTTGCACAAGACGCGCGTTTACATTGTAGTCTACAAAAAGAAAATGAAAACATGTTAAAAAAGCAAAATGAAAGTAATATTTTGAACAGCAATAAAGACCAAAAAGATGGCCTTACTCTTTTTGTTTTACAGGGACTTTTGAATTTAAATGACATAACCAGAAATGAAATGGATATCTGTAAACATTTATTTTTTTCCATAATTCTTTTTAAAATAAAAAAGCAAAATTAATTTAAAAATTAGTCTTATAACATGTATAACTCTTTTATTTTCCTTTTGTAATGTAGTTATAATATAAGAGATAAGTTTTGTATTCAACGATACTACATACCGTCCACTTTTCGCTCTTTGTCATTATACAATATACTTGAGTTGGGCGGATACCATCTGGATAAATTGTATAAACACCTGTTGTTGTGTTGGTCAAATCATCACACTCTCTTGGTAAGGTATTATCTTTGTTTTAAAATAAGATTATTGTTTTACTAAATATTGAGATCAGAGATATTTTTTTCTGATTGAGTCACCAATTACATAACATTATCTTGTCATTTTGAATTCATTAACAAGCATTTGTAGACTTAGAAATGACATATTGATTTTCATGTAATGCACAGGTATATAGACATTCACATGTTGTTTAACATATATAACGCCACATACGAAATTAAAACAATTTATATTGTAAGTTGCGGAAATATAAAAAAGTTTAAGATAGGCTTTTAGTGCTTTAATACTCTTATCAGTAGTTCTTTTTCGTTTTGATATGCTGTTGGTCAAACAACACATTTGGTATAAAAAGTTCAAGTTCTCCACGCAGATAAATTTGTGTAACCCTCCATACTAGGTTAAATCCTAAAATGTAGTTCCAAAATAATCTATCTTAATCTCGGGTTTTACACTTTTTTAAAGCGTTACAGAGACCTCCTGTTTTTTTTTTAATTTGTGTATTTTAGTTTCTGGTTGAAAAAAGAAGTTCCCAGACCGCATAGTCAGCTATAAACGGTCCCGAAATGACAATGTAAAACAATTCAAACGAGAAAAATAACAGCCTAATTTATGTTCAAAATATGAAAGAACAACACATATGTAACGCATATGAAACAAACAACAACCACTGAATTACAGGCCCCTTCCTTTGGCCAGGATTATACATACAGAATGTGGCGGGGTTAAACATGTTCCCGAGATCCCAATCCTTAACCTGGGACTGTGGTATAACAGTACACATAAAATTCTCAAATCATCAGATGGATAAACATACAAATACTACAAATACAAGATGACAATGTCTGTTGACAAACAAATGTATTTAGCATATTTAGCAATAATTTAGTATGGCAAAGACTTGAGGGATACAATTGCTGATGATTCAATGCAAATGTGTCATGAAATATATTTTTACGATTTTGTGGTATTAAATATTTTTCTGTCAAGTTTTTTTGTTGTTAATTTTGCATTCACATTAAATAACGGTGTATTAGAATGATTGCTCAAAACATAAGTACAAAGGGATAATATAAATCATACTAGCACTTTGTTCTGTGGACGAGGAATTGGCAACGTTAGTAACGCATGAACTCTTCATATTACAGATGTCTGTGTCATTACAGCACGACTGACATACAATGTGATGACCCTCTGATAGGCTTCTTCCGAACACGGACCCGGAACTACCAGGGACGCAAAGCTACAACAAGTTATGATATTTGAGCTTCTTGTGATTTTTAATTTGTTATTTTGTTAATTCCATTGATTTTTTATTGTAGGATTTTTTTAAGCTGTAAACACTACATTAATTACAAAAACGAAATATTGTTCAACGGTCGTTTTAAATTTTTTTGTGAAAATAAGTAGTTACACATGCACCTTTTAATGAAAGATAGTTTGGTTTTAACTTTAGTTTGGCATATAGAACTTATATATATTGCTAGCAAATCATGTGGCAGGATACCACAATTGAAATGTTGTGCATGAACAACAAACACAGAAGAAAGAGAAGACCACATGCATACTCGTTAGTATTTTTCTAAATTGTAATAATTAATATACAACTAATTAAATACATATTAAAAAGGAAAACGGATGAGGTAAGCTATTCCAGTTTAAGTCAACTTAGGGCCTTATAGCTAGCTATATGCGGTATGGGCTTTGTTGAAGGCCGTACATTGACCTATACTTGTTAATGTTTGTGTCATTGTGATCTTTTGTGGATAAATGTCTCATTGGCAATCATACCACATCTTCTTTTTTATATTAGCATTAGTTACTCTGTGTATATCATTTTACAGACAAATGAGTTGCATGGATACGTGAAATAATAAGAAAGTCAATTCCATTCCGTTTTCATGAGAAATATGGGTGTACAAAATTTTTGATTAAATTTACACAATTGAATTTACAAGGACTTAAAACACAATAAAAATTCTAGTCATACGGTATCACACTTAAGTTTATAGAGATTTGTTATAGCCGATGGAACAATAATACCAAATAATTTTATTTTATAAACATTCTGAGCTGCAAAGATGATTAATTAATGTTATTATCTTATTTACCGTTTGATAAGTACATCCGAAGTCGTACAATTCCGCTTTTGATCCTGTAACATATTTATGTGCAAAGCAAATCTAAAAGAAAAGATGCACACGATTTTGATCGAAATAAAAGTTTAGGGGTCAACTGACAAAATCAAACATTACATTGTAATTATACCAAATAAGTTATAAGCGTAATAAAACCAAAACAAAATGTTTATTTGGATATCAATATGAGATCGATAATCAATAAATTGGAGTCAAAAATTGGACGGAAAAAGGGAAATCTAGAAATTGGAATCTAAATATGGGATTCTTAAAAGGAAATGCATCTGTTTATGATGCTTACCATTCAAGTATTGGGATGCCCTGATATCAAGCTTTATTGTTACGCCCAGCTTACACATCTAACATTAAAACATACAAACAGTTACCACCTAAATATGATTCTAGGTAAATGCATCGATTGTAATGCTTTTTTTTATTTGCAGCCTTACTAAATTATAACAGTTGCATGATGACATGTACTTAATATTAATAAACATTAATCAAAGAGAGATCAATACCTCATTATTCCCGCATCTTTCCAAGTGAGTACAGTCTAATACACTCTCTACACCGCTACATGACAAGCACGTGGTACCACCATCTAAAATAATACAGAGATATATTTTGAGAATGTATTCATACCTCGTTGACGTTGTTTGAGAGTTCCTGGTGAAGATAAAATTTATTCGGAAAGGTGCTTGGGAAGAATTGCCTGTATATGTTCATTTTCTATTACGCAGCTTTCTTCTGGTCTTTCATGCCATTATAATCCTAGTAGTCATTGCTTATGTGTGGGCATGCTTGTTAAGTAACCTTAATCTTAAATGTTCTGACAAAAGAAAAGTATCAACAGACTTAAATTTCCAATTCCTAAAAATAAAAGTGACCAAACATTGATGTGGATATTTGTGTTCTACTGCTTTTCAAGTAAAAAGAAAAAAACACAAAAACACTGACCTTCGAGGAAAATTCAAAAGGAAAATCAAAAATCAAAAGGCAAAATCAAAAGTCCAAACGCATCAAACGAATGGATACAACTGTCATATTCCTGACTTGGTACAGGCATTTTCTAATGTAGAAAATGGTGGATTGAACCTGGTTTTATAGCTAGCTAAACCTCTCACTTGTATGAAAGTCGCATCAAATCCCATTGCATTGTCAACGATGCATGAACAAAACAAACATACTCAAAGAGTAAAAATGTCAAAAATAGGGGTACAGCAGTCAATATTGTGTTATCATCTTAATCACTTTAAAAACAACAAATGTAACGAAGAATCACAAAAAGGCATACATTAAATTTAACATACTCATTTTGCTTATATTATACGACTTTGTTTATCTATGAAAAGTCTACCCGTAAAGGATGGACGGTTTTCAGTACTGGTGCTAACTAGCGCGATTGAAATTCGCACAGGAAGTCATAAAATTATGTTGTCGTTCAAAGTATGACGGCATACATAAATGCAGAGTCACGTAAAGTAGATATAACAAAAAACAGACTTAACAGTAAAAGTAATAATTATAAATAAAATAATTGTGTGGTTCAAAGTATGACCTGATACATAAGTAAAGTTTCACATATCATAAAAAACAGACTTAACAGAAACAGTAGTATTATTGAATAAAATAGTTTTGTCATTCAACGTATGTCAAAATCAATATGTAAAGTAATATAAATGAATAAAATATTTTTTGCGCTCACACTATGATGTTTTACATACGCACAGAGTCACGTCAAATGAATATCTAAAAAAAATGATTTATCAGTAAAAGTAATATTAATAAAGACTAATAAAAGAATACTATAATACGTTATTAAGATGATAACCAACGTCAGTATGCAAAATCTATACTTCAAGACCATCTTGTATTATTTGTGAAGTTGATACGGAATATCTATCAACAAGTTCTTGGTATCTTCCGATGAACTTTTTTAGAAAAAGGACGAGACGTTCTTTGACATACCCCTGGTTCATCAACTTTCTGCTCAGACACTGGTGACGTTTTACAAAGTCTGAAAAGGAGCTGCAAGCTCTTGAATACCGAAAAAGTTGGGAAATGTATATTCCATATGCAGGTGAAGTTGGTATATTACTACTTAGATGGGGGAAATTGATAATTTCAAAATTAAAATCGTCTCGTTTGTCATAGATTCTGGTACTAAGATGACTGTGTATGTCAAATTCGAGCTTTAAATCTAAAAATGAGGCGGAGGAAGCCGTTGGTGTAGTCTCTTTATTTTCTAGTTCTGGTGGGTAAATTAATGGAACCCAATCAGAAAAGTTCGGATTGTTAATAGAAAGAACATCATCAATATTTCTGAAAGTGAAATTAAATAACCTTGCTTCTTTGATCTTCTTGTTTTTGACTAGTGACTGGAGGAACTCCGATTTATATGAAAATAAGAAGAGGTCGGCAAGGAGAGGCACACAGTTCGTTCCCATAGGAATGCCGATAATTTTTTGAAAAAGTCTACCTCCAAATTCAACAAATATGTTTTCAATATATAAAGTAATGACGCAGCATTGTTGTTAATGTTGGCTTGCTCGTACTAATTCAAGATGATTACAGAAAAGAACGATGAATGTACCAAATTAAATACTGTTGTTTTCATATTGTATTTCGACGTGCAATTAAAATGTAGAACCGGTTATTCATTGTAGTATATAATTCTAAAAATTCATCATATTTAACACCTTTGTGACAATATAAACATCACAAACATTGCTTCAGGGAAATGTACTACACTTTCATTTTAAATGCAAGAAAGAAAACAAACATATTTACCAACTTGGTACAAATAACAGACTATCATACAAAGAAACCATAGAAAACCTGAAAAAAGTAAAAAAGAATCATGAAGGATATCCAATAAATATTTGATTAATCGAGTTTTTAATATGCACAAAATACTAGAATGATTGAAACCTTGACGTTCATTCGTTAGTGTTAACATATAATGTTAATACACACAATAGTAATGCAGCATGAACATTTATGGTGTATTATGTTGAATAGATACAACATGTACTTAGAAATGCGTAAAGCAGCATACGATACTACGGTTATATATACATTGTATTCCACTGTAGGTCATGCTCAAATATCTATCAGGTGTAAAGGTAATTATTTTCATGGCAATTTCCTTTTTGCTAATAACTAGCAGGTATATTTTGTACGAGAAATGCAACACTTTTTCAACATGTTCAAAGATGTTTAAAAAAAGAGTAGAATGTAATTCAATTTATTTTAAATTATAGAGAGCAGGACATTATGTATTCTACTGATGTTTTAATGTTCTTGTTTCTTTAAATTCCTGAAAACAAGAATCAGTCGAATATAGTACAGGTTAGATCACATCATGATAGATATTATCCTTTATGTTACCTGATATCAAATGTTATAAAATGAAATATAAGGAAATATGTATACAACACAAATCAATAACAAAATATGTATATGATAATGATCATTTAAGGAAAAACGGAAAGTTGAATAACAAAATGTTTTAAAACTTTTTATTTCATTTCAAACAATTTCATTAATTAAACTTATGAACAGTCACAGAGTTTGCAACATGTACAAGGTTCTTTAGGCAATGATCAAGTCTACCAGATTCTACTACAAATTCCATCATATAGTTTGTCAAATAGAACCTTTCATATCATTTTGATAATTTTATTCCTCGCTTGACCTCAAAAACAAGCATAATCAATCAATTATTAATACATTTTGTGGGTCAAACATAACATCAACGTTCACATTGTGATAGTAAATTTGATGATGAACAAACAACGTTATAATAGTGATTTATTAAAGATGCATCTTGAACAAGACAGACATATAAAAACGACAAGCTCTTTCAAACTTGCTTCTAAATTGGGACAGGCACATAAATCATTTGGTGGGTTGAAAAATATTTGGGAAATAAGACCTGAAATGTTTATAACTGTAATTCAATCCATAATAAAGACATAAGAATATTTGACATACGTGTCACACTATGCTATAAATTGTGACTGCATATTGAAACAATATGATCGAGTATGACGGTACATTATAATGATCGCTCGAACTCGTGTACTAGATTTGGCATTGGTTAATTACTAATTTGACACATCTTTGTGAAATTTTGGGTCATCAATGCTCTTCAACTTTGTACTTGTTTGGCTTTATAACTTTTTTGATTTGAGCGTCACTGATGAGTCTTATGTAGACGAAACGCGCGTATTGCGTACTAAATTATAAACCTGGTACTTTTGATAACTATTGACATGATTAGATTAATAAACTGATGTTTTTTTTATTTAGATACTTGTTATGTCAGATACAGTAACGTATTTGTATATATTTACATGTTGCATTTAGATTTGCTTTAAGTGATATGTATGCACTATTGGCCCTTAGTTAAAAATTAATACTACTATTGATCACAAAACCACATGTAATTCAACGTTATAATTTTATCTTTGAAGTGGATCTTTGTAACATATGATAGATAAAATCGTACACAAAGGTAATTCAGTATAACATATCATTGATGTCCCGTATATTATATTGTTGTGACGTTTTAATTAATTTCGAACAACATGAACAACTCATTTATCCATTTTGAAAAAAAATATTTTTGTTTCCGTTTGAGAAAACAAAGCGGAAACTAAGTTTGAAGAAGAATGTATTGAACAGATGATGTCTTTATAGCTTAGCGGCATTGGAAATGCATTTCTATTTGAAACGTTTAAATTCGAAAATAAAGAGTTTGTTCCTCCTTTTCGCTGATCTAAAATGATAGATGTTCTGCTAATTAAAATGTTTTCGTTTTGCTGATAGTTGTCCTGTTTGATAAATGATGATTGGTTAATAAAAAACATGGTATAACTTTTGTCAACATGGTCGATATAACTGCTTTTATGATTCACTTTAAAATTCACAATTCATTGTTATTTATTTTTTGTATTGACAAATATGTGCTAGAATTTAAAACTTATTATTACACATATTCCTACCTTTCATCTTCTTTAAATAAAATAAGGTACAAGAGAATAATACAGGTGTCTTTCTATACCACTATCTCTTAAATGATAAGGAATTCGAAAATAACTGAACTATATCATAATGACTGCACAATTCATATACTATTTCTATTAAATTTCGGACTATTTCGATATGTTTTGTATAAATTATACGCAAGAGATTGATTAATTGGGGTTTATTGTCAAGTCCGCATAATATTGTGAATATTCATTTTCATTCCTGCTTTGAACCTATGTTCGATAAATTACACGTGCTTTCTTTTAATTGCGCGGCCGTCTTTTTAGTAGTCGTGTAATTTGTGACTGGTCTGTGTGGGTGTTGTATGTTTAACTCATACAAAATAATGTTTAATGTTTATATGATAGAACATTACGTATATCCTTAGTTTTCTTATTAATTTTTAAAATATATTTTATTTTTCTTCAATATTAATATCAGTTTGTTTTCCATGAATTTCACATTTACAATTTTTATCTTTTTATAAGCTGTACTTTCATATACAAATATAGCCTTTGTATGAGGTCGATACAAGGATATATTGACCTGAAAGAAGTATATTGACTGAGGACGAAGTCCGAGGTCGATATACTTCTTTTGGTCGATATATCCTGTATTGACCTCATACAAAGGCTATATTTGTTATATTCTTAATTTCCGACCATGTTTGTATCAAAATCGTTATTTAGGTTTGTTGGAACTTTATAGATATTACATTGTCTCCTTGACAATAACAACATATAAGTTGTTATTTCATTTACTTTTTTTTTGGTTATTTTATGTATTTGAAGATTTTTTTTGTTTCAAAACGTTAAACAATATCCTGAAATTACATGACGTCACGAAGTAGATCGGTTTTTAGATATTCTAAAAATAACCGTGCAATATGCTTTTTGCAGGTCAATATGCTTTTTGCTATCCGCCGTTTTCTCTCTACCTTCGAAAATATAGTTTAACATGTGACTATCCCTAAACGAATCAAATTTTTTAAAATATACGAATTAATAATATTATGTAATATAGCATGTTTAATCATTGTCCTATTACGTTTACGCATAATTATACGGAAGACAACTTCTCTGAGACGGTCCAGTCATAATGATGTCAATGATATGTCTGGGTCAAAATCTATGAAGGTCAGTTTCAAAAATGTGTGACGACACATCGTGATATGCAATATGAATATGAGCTGCACATAGTGATAAAGGCAGTTGGAACACCGAAACAGATAGTTATTTTACCTCTTATGCATTTCTTACAAAGACAAAGCGTGAAGACCCTGTTTATTTCATATAGGATTAGTATGGGGATGTATTTCAACACACAGTAAGCATTGAAGTTACGTCCCTTTGTAAAAACCGTTAAGAAGAATCTCAATGATTTCAACAGACGAGGAAATTGATGATGAACAATTTAAATGAATTAAAAAATCACATTTAAAGCTAACAAGTAGTAAGTGTAAGCATTTGTTTTGTATAAACCAATAGAAGTAGGTTTTTAGTACTAAGATTATATGATTTGATCACTTGACTGTCCTTTGGTGTATTTCTTCCCTCTTTGATATGCCAATAGTTAATATACCACATGTTAAAATGGTCGGTAAAATAAATTCGTTACACAGTGTACAATTCATTAGTGTCCAGTTACGATATACAAAAGGGCAGTAAATTCCATCTAAGGTAAATGAACTCATCATATATACCCGGATTAGATTTTGCATTGTCGGACGCGAGTTTCGTCTAAAAGAGACTCATCAGTGACGCTCTAAGCATGAGCTTCATTTGCTCTTTAAACCAACTAATTTTCGAGAGCGTTTTATTTTTACGCCATTACAAAAATAACATCAAAATTAGTCGTCGCGAATAGGTATAAAATTGATCCATCCCTATTTGCCTACATGACACATTTGTGAAAATCGTGAAATAAAATCGACAGGGAAAGGTTAGTAAAGATTAAACGCAAAACAAAGTAAAGGAGGGTTGAAATATCGTAAGTATGTTTAACCCCGCCGCATTTTTGCGCCTGTCCCCAGTCAGAAGCCTCTGGCCTTTGTTAGTCTTGTATTATTTTTGATTTTAGTTTATTGTGTCCAATTCGGAGTTTAGTATGGCGTTCATTATCACTGAACAAGTATATATATTTGTTTAGGGGCGAGCTGAAGGACGCCTCCGTGTGCATTGAAGACCTGTTGGTGACCCTCTGCTGTTGTCTGTTCTATAGTCAGGTTGTAGTCTCGTTGACACATTCCACATTTCCATTCTCTCTTTTATCTATGAAATTAAGTTGGTTTACAGAATATCGAGTTATGTTTCTTGCACACTATGTTACTAGTAATATGATATTATATATTAAGTCAATTAGCCTATTTTTTTTCCTAAAATCACGGTGATGATCCTTTTGCTTGTTTATTTCGCAGTTTTTTTAAATTGGTAGAGGCCTCAATAACTGTTTTGCCGAATTTTACTTACAATTTACCTTCAATCAAGTGATTTATGTAAAATTTACAATAATGTTGTCTTTTTTCGGTCAGGTATGGGGATGGCGTATAAGGTAATGTCTTACTATTTCCTTTTGCTGCACATCATAATTCTACATTAATGAGGTACGGTAAATTGTATAATACGCCAAGCATTTGATGTCATAAAATAAGACAAACAACACATTAGAAAGCATATGGCACTATCATCCTAAAATTTATTCAAAAGGATATTCTTCGTACTATCATAGATAAACTTCAACATAGGAATAATTTGGTACATGACAATACGACAGATGTTACTAGCAAATCTCTTATCATCCGTCCAAAAACTTTTAAAAACCTCTCAATTATGGAATTGGTAAAATCATTTTCCGAAGATAAACATGGGGGACTAGTTTTTAATTTGTAGCTCGCTAAACGTTTTAGTTGTTTTGTGTTCCGTTGTACTGAGAAAACTATTAAGCAAACTCAAAACCGATATAATAAGTAAATGTCATTTGGATTCAACAGCCGGTACTGTTTTTACAATAATCACATTCTTACAACATATCTAATTAAAAAGATAAAACAAAGACGAAAACGGCAATTAAATTCTTGTGTATCCAATCTGTTTTTATCGAAATAATAAAATAAAAATAAAGATCATAATTAGTGATAAAAAATATCTGGATAGGACCCCTCTTTTCCCTTTGCTTTGAAACTGTCTGAAAATTAATGTACTATAATCTGCAAAAAAACAAAACAAAGTGATAGATAAAGACAAATACTAATATGAATAGATTAAAATATATATGTACATATACATAGAAAGTGCCTAGTTAAAACATTATAAATGATCTTTAACTTCATACTTTGTTTGACCTCAAAACGTAGCAGCTGTTAAACCCAGTTATTCGCATAGTATATTCGATGAGTTATCTAGACCTAATTATTACCCTGACTTTCGCACATTTGTGCACATTTAAATAATGATATAATGCGTTTAATACGTATAGTACTCAATTGAAGATACATTAACTAAGGTGTGTCGTCATGTGTATAAGAATTTTAATAGGTGCATGTAGATCTCTGAGATATTCATGTATTGATTAAAACTTACTGAGGTTAAAAGATGATGTTAAAAATACAAATGATAAGAAATTTAAACTTTGAAAATAATTTGTGAACTAGGAAGTTGATATTTATATATTTTAATTTACATTTGAAGAAGAGTTTCGAATATCAAAATAGTAGACGCGGAAGTATGTGGTGAACTATTTTTGGCAACACACAATTACTAATTAGGAATTATATACCACTGTCTGTTACAACAGAACTCCGTGTCATTGATGGATAAAATCAAAATTAAAGTATATTCTATCAATGCAAACTTTAAAATACAGTATTTCTCGTAAGTCTACGACATAGATAACTAAAACATGTATGTTATTTATAAATAGTATGGTCATTGCGTACTGCGACTTTTTGGACTTATTTGGCCTTGAACAGGAAAGAACAAATTTCATGTAGAATGTTTAATTTGATCACGTGACAATTGTTTACATTTTATAAAATGGAACAGTTATGTGATTGTGATTATGAATATGATTCAGAGGATCAGTATACAATGCCAGAGTTTCACCAGAAGTACAAAGATAAGCTGCCATTGTTAGTGGTGGTATCAGGCGGGTTCAACGGGAAAACAACTTACGACGAAGTATCTACTAACCAGGTATACTTTTTTCTTCGATTATCATGATTACTGATTATTTTTTATTTATTTTATTCATGATTCAAAAATTAAAACAATACGTACACACTCAATTATGTGTGACACAATACACGCTGTAAAAACATTTATAGATTTCAAAACCAATTCTATTCGTTGGTATTCTAAAAAGTAAAACTCCTTATGTAGAATAGGGGATAACATATACCATCTTCTCATACATTTAATATTAAATGTTAATATACGGATAAAAAAGAGGGACGAAAGATACCAGAAGGACAGTAAAAAAAGTGGTACGATTGTCAATGAGAGATCGGTCAAACAAAAACAAAAAAACAGGGGCGTTATCAACTTAATATTCCCCAATGATCATCAAAATCAATTCTTGGTAGTTCGTCAGTGCAAAAGCCGTCTACTTTTTAGTCTAATATAACGTCTGAATCTTCTATATTTGAATGTTTCTCTTCAACATCTATCTTAAATGGCCCTATTTCTATAACGCATGATTTATTTGAAATATGTTAGAAATAAAATACGACTTACTGATTTGAAAGTAGTGTGAATGATTTATTTAACAAAATGACCATTCCATCATAAATACATGCAACAAGAATTAAAAAAGTAATGAACAATAGGTCGACCACTTCTAATTATGCTACGCCGACCGAGTTTGTAATATACTAGAACCGGAATACGACTTCAGGATTTGAAAGAAAATTCGTAATTATATTTAACACAATGCTTATTCCATCATTAACACTTACAAAAATCTGAAATAATTAACTCAAGGTAAACCATATTCTTTCTTCAACGACAAATGAATTCAAAACGAATTGGGAAATAGGAAATATAATTCATGTTGAATATAAATATTTATATTCTAATTCGTCACCTTAAACGTATATAAAGTATTTATAAAATAAAAACAAACATTCGTTTCATCGAAATGCTCGCCAGCATGTGCAGCGTATTGTTATATTTTATTAAATCAAAATATTGAGTCCCGATGTCATGATATCGGCAACAACGCTGCGTAGTACACGACAGCCTAAAAAAACAAAATTAGAAATCATATATACATATAAATCTTAATAATCAAACAAACAATGTCCCACTGACAGTATAAATATCTATCAATCTATGCGTGAAAACATTTCAAATATACAACCATTTAAATCCAGATGGGGGGAGGGGGTCTTTACCTAAACTAAGCTGCCTTACTGAACGGTATATGAGCTTCGACTGACAATATATCTTAAATTACTTAAACAAGACAATTATGTGCGCTTTAAAAATCCCGTGCTATTTACATAACAAATATCATAAAAGTGTTCAATATATTTACGCAATGCGAAAAATATTAACCAATCCGATATATCAGATATTCAAACACAAACACAAACCTGTTTATGTAATATAAACACCAATAGATGACCACTATGCGGACACACAATCACTTGTGATTGTTCACATAATAGAAAACACTTGTATGCTCAACTTTAATAAATACATTTAATTTGATGTCATTTATTTAACAAGGTTATATGGTTCCATCGTGTTTGTAAACAAACAAGGGTATTGGGAAGATTATCAAACCAAGCTGTTCGTCAATATGAAGAATTCATCACTATACCAGTTCACAGCAGTCACATGTTTACTGTGTTTACGAGTTCCAGACATGGTAAGCTATCTTTATTTGTATATGGGCATAGTCCATTGTTGAATGACACACTGTGACCTTTAGTTGTAGATATATGTGTCATTTGATCTCTTGTGAAGAGTTGTCTCATACTACATCTTTTTAAATATCCAATATAAGGATAAAAAAACTACGTACTGTACAATGGTATTGTTAATTAATTATTGAGACTCTTAGAATATAAAAGTTTTGTATAAAGAGACATTGAACTATCTGTTGTATACAAAACTTTATTTTTTTTGAAAAACTAAGGATTTTCTTATCCTAGGCAAAGATTACCTTAGCCGTATTTGACAAAACGTTTTAGAATATTGGATCATCAATGCTCTTCAACTTTGTACTTGTTTGGCTTTATAATTGTTTTGATATGAGCGTCACTGGTGAGTCCTATGTAGACGAAACGCGCGTCTGGCGCACTAAATTAGAACCCTGGAACCTTTGATAACTACTTGCATTACCTCTCAATCCTCAAAATAACAAAAACATTTATTTTTTTTAAGGACATACAAGTGTCTCCGCTGAGATATATTCAGTTTAATTATATCAATATTGCCCGCAAAGTGACTTTACTGCTCTGCATTTGCTTCAATAAAAATGCTTTTACAGTAATGAGTTGTACCATAAATATTTATAATAGAAGGCAACTTACATGTTCAAAAATTTCAGATGAACAAAGCTTATAACATATTACTTGTTCTTGTCTTTTTTAGTCCTTATTCATATTCATATCTATGTTATACTTACATGAGACAAACGACGTGTACAACAATTATGGGAATTTTTAACCATTCAGGCAACCTGAGATTTATGCAGGTTTTGTGTAGTGGTCGTGGAAACAAAGTCTATATATAGTTTTTTAACTGTTTTGTCTGTTTGTCGTTTACCCTTTTTTGCCTCGGCATTAACAGTTTTTCCCCGACTTACCATAATACCTGTCTAGAGCTGTGTTAATGATGAACAATGAAGAAAAAAAAAAGGTGCCAAAAAATTTTCTTAGAACGATAAGAAGAAGTTAATATTATTCTTTAACCTCACGTTCCGCTTTGAAAAAGATTTTCTCACACATAAAATCCATGTCTTTTTTTTTTAAGTATTAATCTTTAGTTCTCTATCATGTCTTTGTAGTGTTTTAGACTTATTCGTTTTTTGTCAGTTTTCATCGACATATTATACGATGTCTCAAAAATAAACTGACAACGCCATGGCTAAAAATGAAAAGGACAAACAGACAAACAATAGTACGCATGAAACAACATAGAAAACTAAAGAATAAACAACAAGAACACCACCAAAAACTAGGTGTGCTCTCAGGTGCTCAGGAAGGGTAAGCAGATCCTGCTACACATGTATCTTATCTATAACGACGTATTATATGAAGTGTGTACATATTGTAGAATCAGATCCAGAGACTTTAGAAGACATACTGACAAAACACAAGTTACCTGTACTAGTACGACTGGCGAGCGAAGCTAACGATTACACCCTGAGAACAGTCAAACGCTACACCATTTTACTCATAAAGACATACACGGAAACATTTCTACAAGGAAACTGTCTGCAAGATGGTAGGTAGCAATTCGCCTTTTCAGAATCTAAAGGATCATGGGTAATTTCATTGTTCGTCTCCTAAAATGAAAATAACTTCACGTCATTGATCGAATTTCAATTGTTTATGATATTTCTAACCAAGCACGACGCTTTGGTGTACACTTTTGAAAATATTACCCAGGATGCATTAGATTCTGAAACGGTCAATTACAATTGTCGCAACACCGTGTGGCCATTAGTGAATTACAACAATAATTGTTAGTAGTTTGTTATATAGCTTTTTATCAGTTTTTGTTCTTTCAAATCTTTGGTTTCACAACCTTAGTTTTTCAAGTATTCAGCTATATTATTAGCGTGCTATTTTAATTTCTAAATATAAATTGCAATTTGGAAAGAGATATAAAATATTTTGAGTGTTTTAATTAATATTTGATAATATAGGCTTGATACCATAAATAAGTCAATTGGTCGAATCGATATCACAAAAAATAGATAAATAAATGTGCTATTACATAATGAAAATTCCACTTCCTTCTATCGAATCATTTCCGGACATGCAGTTATAATATTATATATATATATAAAAATAATTAAACAGGAAGAGAGCAACCCAATGTTTTGAAGCTTATTGAAAACTTGAACCAATTATATCACATGCAACCGTAGTTTTGTCATTCATTCGGTTAGTACTTTTTTTTATAATTATTGATAAAGTGTGCGTTTTCCGTCCCTTTCATACTGCACTTATTTAAAAGAAACGTGTGGGAAGTTAGATTGAGTGTTTCGTATACGTAGTAACATAAAACCATCAAGTTATCTGTCTATAAACTCATAATAGGAACAAATCTTAAAAAATTAAAAGCCAGACGCGCTTTTTACCTTATAAAATCACATCAGTAACGCCCGAAAAAAACCTTGAAGGGGTAAATGAAGTACGTCTTTGATAAGGAAGAACATTGTTCAAGAGTAACTTCGTAATTGCATATTTTCAGATTGGGCTCATGACCTGCATATTTTTGTTTTACTGCAACTTCAGACATTTTTTACAGTTTATAAGCGGTCATAGAACTATTCAAGATCATGTTTTTTCTTAGTGTTGTAAATATATGTTTTGTTATCATTAATTTAGTTCACGCTAAATCATCGCAAACTTAACGCGGCCCTTGATTTGTTACAAAAGAAATACAACTTTGTATTTAGTGTTTCTATATTATTTTTTCATGACTTTAATTTTTTTTTCATTGTATTAGTGATACAGAAACATTAATTGGTGCTACATTGAAAAAGTAGTTAACTTTATTTAATATATACGCATCACATTGATACAGGACATTCTCTTAGAACATACATAGTGGTTATATTCTACTAACCAGGAATACTTTTTTTCTTCCTATTATCCTGATTATTGACTAATTTTCATTTATTTTATCCGGGATTTAAAAATTAAAACAATACATACACACTCAATTATGTGTGACCACCATACATGCCGTAAAAAACTTATAGATTTCAAACCCAAGCGTTTTCGTGGTATTCTAAAAAGTAAAACTCGAATGGAAAACAACTGTCATATCTCTGACTTGTTACAGGGATTCCCTTATGTAGAATAGGGGATAACATATATCATCTTCTCAGTAATGTATGCATCACATTGATACAGCACATTCTCTTAGAACATATTTAGTGGTTATATAATGCAACGTCTTAATGAGACAGAAAATAAGTAACAGTTGCCCATATGAAGCTTTCATGACTATTTGAGGAAGTTCGCTTGTCATGTTTTGGGATTTTTGTCAGATTTCCAGAATCATTTGGTTTTATCCATTTGAATGCATTAAAAAATTAAATCGGTTTTCCAAAAATAAAATACTTACCACTAAGATTTATATTCATATGCAAAATCCTTCTAATTTTGAAAATTACTTAACCATTCTTGATGGATAGTTGTCTGATTATATTTTATGACACAATGCATTTTTGTTGCATAATAAAAAGAACAGCAGTAACCATGGTAACATGATAAAATTCACTCGGAAAGTATTGAATATTTGTTGAAAAGCCACAGCATGGAAATAGTTTTTTTTGGGGAACTATTCTCTTCTAAAAAATGTTCAAACTGATTATTTTCTCGTTTTAGATATACTATTGCCCCCGCCTTTACTCTTGGCAATTTCTCCTGATATATCAGTAGCAATCGCCACTGGGTATGTGAAAAAAACTAAAGACGCATTCAATAGGAAATTAAGACAAATTAGTGAATTTGTGAAGAGAAATGTTGAATTGAAAGAAAAAGAAGGATGCAAAGGTAGGAACAGTCAAAACGTAATTTAAACATTATAACCTTGAAGATTTTAATGCTTCTTTTGTCAATTTATAATAGGGTTGTAGAAGCGTCTGTAAATGTGCACATGGTCAACGCTTTTCCAACCTTGTAGATTTACTACAAGAAGCATCAAATACTTATATAAAAAAGAAGATGTGGTATGATTGCCAATGAGACAACTATCCACAAAAGACCAAAATGACAAAAACATTAACAACTATAGGTCACCGTACGGCCTTCAACAATGAGCAAAGCCCATACCGCATAGTCAGCTTTAAAATGCCCCGATAAGACAATGTAAAACAATTCAAACGAGAAAATTAAGGGCCTTATTTATGTAAAAAAAAAAATGGAAGAAACAATGATTACATTTTTTGGCTAATATCATGAACACATTGCTACCTAGTATGCTTTTTTTTTACCAATGCACTTTATTGTGAAATCGCATGTCATCATTGTTGTGACAATTCATTTTGAAAGGGAGGTTAATTTCAAAATTATCGCTCCAATTAATGTCTTGAATTCTCTAGACAATGAGATACGACCTTTCGAAAATGTCAATGATGAATTATGTTTAGATCATCATTAATAAAATGTCCAGAACGAATGTTAACATAACCTATTGTTTTCAAGACAAAACACAACGAAATAATGAATGAAGGGGGGAAATACCAAGTAAACAATACCAAGTATACATTAGAACTCATATGTTGGAATAAACTTAACACACCATGGAAGTAATTCAGACCAATAAACACTACTCAGATAATAAAAGAACGAAAATACGAACCAAACCATCAATACTAAATTATTCGATGAAAAATAACTGAAAAACACGACATTATACGTCCAACACATTGCAAATTGTAACAATACCCTTGTGTCAGTTTGCGCTTATTGGTGGTATACCTCCGCAACGTTATTTATAAGGACGGAAGTTTATTTTTGAAATGACCGTTTGTGGGGAAATTATAGTTAAAAATCAGTACAGAGTTTAAACCAATAACATAATAAGGTATTGGGATAACAATATTATTTGTTTAACTTTTTCAGAAATAACACTGTTCGATAAACAAGATTCCACAACTGGCACGGGAAATAGCATACCACCAGATCTTTTGCCAAGCTACGACGAGGACTTTATTTATCAAGATATTGTACCGGATTCAAATTGGATACCGCCAATACCACCTAACCCTGGAACGAGACCATCCTTACCGGCGCGACCACCAGACGGTTTACTGTACCAGGAGGATATACCAGTAGAATCAGATAGCCAGTCGAGAGATTTATCAACCGGTAGTGGAAACAATTTGACGGTTTATGACGATGATGAAAGTGGGTACAATTCATCGGCAGGGTCTATTAAATCGCATGTAAGTGACATGTCCGTTGAAGACATCCAGTCTCTCTTAGAAGCTTTGAATTTAACAAAGTATAAAAAGGACTTCCGAAAACATCTTATTGATGGTGCAATGCTAGAGGGCCTCGAAGAAACGATTTTGAGAGAAGATTTTAAATTTAAACATGTCGAAGTTATTAGATTGAAGAAATTCATAAGAGAAGGATACATGCCAAAACAGTAAAGAAAAACAAATATTTTGATAGTCATGTACATATTTCAGTTCGTTATAAAATATAATTGTTATGTTGTGTAAAGTAATCATTCTCACTTTTGACAGAAACACCTAAAGCCTTCTTAATTTAAAAAAAAAACAGCTTTTGGTTGCATCCTTTGGTAATTACCAACGGCTTTATATTTTAACGAAGCCCATCTAAAGTAATGAATTATGGGAACTTTGGTTGATGAATAGCACAGAATTTATAATTAGCTTAACCCAGTCGATTTTTGAACTTGTCGGTAGTGGGAATTTCATCTTTTATAAATCTTTGTAGATAATGTTAGTGAAAATATATATTCATAGGCAAACATCATATTCTTTGTTATCACTATTTTACGAAATTGTCCGTTGATTTAGCTTACTGATAATTTGCTTTCTCAGCGCAGTCGAATGATGTGAAAATTTATCGCTAGTAGCTAAGGGGGCACGTGGCGTTTTCATTGAAATTTACATAAAATTGACAACTTCGTTATAGGTAAAATAGCGATAAACATTTTTTCATTGGTCAGCTCAACTCGTACCGACTCAAGCATACCGTACCGGCTCAAGCGAGAAAATAATTTTTACACGTGTATACCCGTTTGAGAAACCAATGGTGTAAAATTTACTAGGTTTTTTTAATGTTTATCTTTCCTGAGTAGACGAACTGTTACTATTTGCACCGGGGTTCATGCCGTTCAGTCTTCTTTTATGTGTAATTTTATCAGTAACATGTTGCTGACATATTTATTCATGAATTATTTATATATGAATATAAAGTATTGTCTATTGCGAATTAAAATGTGAATATAAAAAAGAAGATGTGGTATGATTGCCAATGAGACAACTATCTACAAAAGACCAAAATGAAACAGATATTAACAACAATAGGTCATCGTATGGCCTTCAACAATGAGCAAAGCCCACACCCTTTTTTGTATAAATACTACTAAGGGAGGTGACCGATTTCAAAGAGCCCCAACTCCTCTGATACCATACAACGTCGGAAATATTTGAGATATGACGTACGATTTAATATATATTTAAGATGATCGGTTTTATCAAAATCGTGCTGTAGATTTGTCAACATTGTTTTAAAGAATGTGCCTGAGACATCTTAGTAGTTCAACTGCTATAATCACTAGTCAGTCAGCAACTAGGCTATGAGTTCGAACCAAACTGGTATTTGGGCACTCGATTCCGATTTTATTTTGACTAGGATTATCATTATTCTTACGAAGGTCGGTGGTTTCCTTGATTCCGGCACATCGGATTCCTCCAGCAATACAATCTGACTGTCATGAAATAGTACAAACAATTAATCTTTAAAGAATAATAACGGATGAGATTTATGATGTTCTCCTCTTCAGATACGTAAGCTTTAAAATATTAGGCTTCATTTCTTGTTTATTCAGATTTTTATTAAGTTTACCTTCAAGCTGTTTCGATTTGAGTGTCATTGGTGGATCTTATATATCAGAAGTGAGTATAAAAAGGGGAAACATATCAAAGAGACAGTCATCCGACCAAAGAGCAGACAAAAGAAACCGTTGTTCTCCCGTTCGAATGGTTTGACACCCGTCTTTTTCTTTGCACTGTATACCCTTCTGTTCAGTGTGAGTCAAGGCTCAGTGTTGAAGACCGTACTTTAACCTATACTGGTTACTTTTACAGATTGTGACTTGGATGGAGATTTGTCTCATTAGCACTTATAACACATTTTCGTATACCTAATTATGATTACTCAATGCGCGTCTTGCATCTACTATCATTGGTATTTTCTATGATATTTACGACCACTGGATCCTGCTCCACATGTGGCACCGTCGTGTTGCTTATGTGATTACAAATCCGGTAAAAAGTCTAATTCGGTAGGTCACATTCATGAAAGGGAAGGGGATTGAAGTTACGACGTAAGGAACATATCCGATATCATTTGCGAAACGGTTATTCCATAACGGTTAACCAACTCGTGATGGCGTCCGTAAAATTTACGAAGGGATGATTTCAACTTCACCATTTGGAACTCTTGGTTTAATAACTTCCTTGTGAGCAGTAACCCTCTATCAAGAAAATCATGATGGGAAATGCAAGCACGGGAATATCGTATCATTTGGGAGATATATACCCCGTATGCAGGTGCTGCTGGAATGTTGCCACTTAGAAATGGAAAGTTCACAATTGGAAAGCTGAAATCATCTCTTTTGTCGTAAAGTTTTATTTTCAACCGACCCTCATTGTCAATTTCTAGATGTAAGTCAAGATATGAAGCCGACTTAACTGTATCTGTAGTATCCTTTATCTCCAATTCGGTGGGATAGATGCGTTCCACATAGTCACCAAGTTTTGAATTGTTTAGTGAAAGAACGTCTTCTATATAGCGGAAAGAAGAGATAAAGGATATTGCTAACTTCTTATCTTTCTTCCTAAGAAGTTCCTGCATGAAATCAGCATCATAATAATAAAGAAACATGTCGGCAAGTACAGGGGCACAGTTTGTTCCCATTGGGATGCCGACAGTCTGTTGAAAAACACGTCCTCCGAACGTAAAAAATATGTTGTCAATCAAGAAATCAAGCATCTTGATAATATCGGTTTCAGAGATTTTTTTGTTTGAATCAGAGTGATTCTTTACAAAGTATGATTTGACCCTCACTAAGACAAGATACTTGTATCTACGTTGTCCATTCTTTTTTATGAAGCAAAGTAATGTCAACTCTTTAAGTTTTTCTTTTATTTGATTTGTCCGCCAAATGCCATTTGTTATGCTGTTGTAGAAAAAGGTAAAACGAAAAGATCAAACACACCAAACAAATGGAAAGCAACTGTCATATTCCTGACTTGGTATAGTCATAATAGTTGGTAAAAATAGTGGATTTGAGCTTGATTTATAGCTAGATTAACCTATAACTTGTATCACAGTTACATAGATATCCATTACATTTATGAGTAAAACAAACAGACATTAAAGGTAAAATTGTCAAATACAGGGACAAAGAAATCAAAATTGTTGTATATCTTAATCTTAATTACTATATTGACAAACAGATATATGAAAGGCAAAATGACATTAAGACAAAGCATATATGCAAAATTAAATGCCAAAAACAAAAATAGAAATGACAATAGGACAATTATACAATAGTGGAATTTATTAATAACAAGCCACGTCAAATGAAAATTACCTGAAAATTGACAAATAAGTAACGGCTTATATTATACAGAAAAAAAAAGTAATGCGCGTCTGTGACACATACGAGACTATAAGCCTGTTATCTTTGATGAGCTTATGAGTTTTATAAATAGTTTCAGTTGATAGAACTTTGCGATATTGTCAAGATTCTTTTGAACAAGATATATAGTTTATCATGTGTGATAATTAATTTCCAGTCACCAAAAATGAAATGGCAACAATATGTGAAAAAAACCCAGACAAAATAGACGTAATAATCCCGGTAACCAGTTTAACTCCGCAACATTCTGTATGAACGTGCCTTTCCAAGGTCAGGAAGCTGTTTTTAGTGGTTGTCGTTTGTTTATGGTTTTCATATGTGTTTTTCGTTCATTTTTTTTACATACATTAGGTCGTTAGTTTTCACGTTTGAATTGTTTTACATTTATCATTTTGAGGGTTATTATAGCTGACTATGCGGTATTGGCTTTGCTCATTGAGGAAAACAAAACGGTGACCTAAAGTTGTTTCTGTCTGTGTACTGTTGGTCACTTGTGGAAAGTTGTCTCATTTACAATTTTACTTGCGTACTAAATTATAATCCTGGTACATTTGATAACTATTTACTGCATCTTCTTTTTTATATAGTAGATAAAAAAAAATGTCACAAATATGGGAACAGGAGTCAACATTGTGTTAAAATCTTAACCAATGTGAAAGCAAACAAATGTTTCAACAAAGAAACAAAGAAAACAAAATGACATATAGACAAAGCATATACATGCATAAACTAAGCACATCAATTTCTACAATTAGCACACCATTGACTAGAATGATCGGTTATTTGAGTTTACTGATAATTATCATGACATGTATGATGTGTAATTAAAAAAAGAGTCATAAATATTTAAAAGCGTCATTACGAAAACTTAATTAGGGAAGCAATGGATCGTGTATATATATTCGACACGGTTTATTGTACAATGTATTGCTATAACATGTCGATCACAGTTGTGTTTTAATACAATATAAATGAAACAACAACCTTTTGAAAGTCGATTAGTCGATTTTAAATTTGATGATATGGAAAATTCATGTAGTTCTAAGTATGTATATGATCCCAAACATCAGTACACCTTACCAGACTTTTATCAGAAGTATGGAAATCAGTTACCATTGTTGGTCATTGTGACAGAAGGATTTAGTGGGAGGACAGCTTACGATGAACTATCTACTAACCAGGTATAATAATATCTCTCTCTCTCTCTCTCTCTCTCTCTCTCTCTCTCTCTGTCTGTCTCTCTCTCTCTCTCTCTCTCTCTCTCTCTCTCTCTCTCTCTCTCTCTCTCTCTCTCTCTCTCTCTCTCTCTCTCTCTCTCTCTCTCTCTCTCTCTCTCTCTCTCTCTCTCTCTTTTGTTGGGTCATTTCCCCACCTGTTTACACTCATATCGTCAATTTTTTGTCAAATTGGTCAATATAATGTGACTGTTGGGAGACTATATCGTAGTAGTTTCGTTTAGATTCTAACCTATCTGGTAATTACAAGTAGATCATTTAATTATTAGATTTAAATATATTTGTTTCACCTATATGTACTCTTTTATAAAGTTTTAATATTTAGTGGTCTAGTCTTTGTTCTTATGTAATCTTGTTTTAAACTAAATATCTGATTAAATGTGTCTGTGTTAATTCTTTCTATTCATTATGATTGCGAATAATGATATTCTCTATGCAAGACCTTTGAAGCGTTATAATCATAATCCAAATGTTAAGCAATACCTATCTTAAATGTAGATGTTAACCTGTAACATTCTGAATAATTATTAAACATTCAACAATGAATCGTATTTTAAAAATTGATATAAATAATGGCGTAAAATGTGTAGATTGTGCCAAATGTATTTAACTACCCTTTAACAAATACTGATTGACACATACTCGCTAAAATATTCCTTCATAAACATATTCTCTGTCATTGTGTGTTGTGTGATTGTTACAAATAGCTAATGCGAACATTATCCTTTCAAGGGAGAACACAAACCTTATTTCTTCATCTGTAGATTTTTTTTTATACAGTAGCACTTTTATTTTTTACTGTTATCTCACACTCAATAAATACTACAGACTTGATCACTGAAGAGTAAGGCTTCCATCCAATTTTTATAAGTCAAAGGGGACTGATCAACTAAGTTTTATTCGCTTGAAAACAACTTTTTTTACTACTACTGCACGACCGTATTTTTGCAGAGTCAATAGTTTTCTGTTTTAATATTCACTTATCTACTAGCTATAATGAGAAAAAAAGACAACAACAGAAGCACTATTACAAAACATACACAAACGTGCATAGAAACGGCCTATAAGATACCAAGCATGTACATTTTTCTGATAGTCAAACTTAAAAAAATTAAATAATAGTTTACCTCCACATGTAAGATTTCTAAAAATGACAACAAAAACAAAAAGAATATTTTATAACTGAATTCAAAGGTGCACGTCTTTGTAATTAGAGGATACGGGAAAATATATACACATATGTAGAGTACTAACTAAACTGAACAAAGAAATAACACGACGGGTGCTGTATACGGTACAGGAAAAGCTTAACTTTCCGGAACACCTGATTTCACCTAAATTTAGAATACAGAAGATATAAATACTAGTGCCGGAGGAATTGCACAGATAGACAGTATCACAGGTCTACCGATTCACGAAAAAAATATAGACCGAATTTGAAGATTAAAAAAAAACACAAAAAGGTATATAGAACTATACCGAACCCTCGTCCAATCTAATTTATCCGCATGTTGAGTAATAACTGGCGATTGTCCGCTAGTGGTTAATATCAAAAACGTAACGCTCGATTATTCATTAAGCATTTATCTATTCTATGTTATATGTTTTATCAAATTCCATCATCTTCACGATAACATGGATAAATCAAAATTTGGTTCTTTTTCAATTATCACTATGAAGGCCATGTATGGTCAACCTCGGCAGGACTGGCATATAAGTGAAAAGTTTCGCTAGCTACAGAACCAGGTACGACAATTAATGTTAATGCAACTTGCAATTTGTCAGGGGACTTTCTGATTTAATTTTCCTCGAAGTTCGATATTTTTGTTATTGTTTAAAGATAAAGGAAGATGTGGAATGAGTGTAAATGAAATAACTCTTCATCCAAGAAACAATTTATTAAAGTTATCCATTATAGGTTACGGCACGGTCTTTAACTTGAAACATTGGCTCATACCGAACAAAAATATGTAAATGGTCCCAAAATTACTAGACATAAGTGTAAAACCATTCAAACGGGAAAACCAACGCTTTTATCTATATAAAAACGAGATTTGCTTTTAAATTTACTAGGTTATATGGTTACATCGTGTCGTTCACCAAATAAGAGCAATAGGACGACTTGCCAACCAAGCCAATCGTAAACACGAAGAATTTGTTAGTATTCCAGTTTGTAGCAGTCATATGTTTTCTGTCGTAAAGAATTTTAGAAACGGTAGGCTTTTTTTATTAAAGTTATTTCAGAATAATATAAGATATATCAATTGTATTTAAAATAACACAATACCAACCTTTTCGATTAGCTTTCATTGAATTAATAAAGTGTGTATTGAGAATCAATTTTGCAACTGTCATACAAGTGACACAACATAAAGAAATGGCTGTATCATGTCAAGTATGATGTGTTTCAGTTTTAGATTTTGCCATTTGATAAGTGACCTACAGTTTCGAATTTTGGAGTATTTTCTTTTTATATGATAGTTATCAAAAGTACCAGGAATATAATTTAGTACGCCAGACGCGCGTTTCGTCTACATATGACTCATCAGTGACGCTCATAACAATTGTATGACAGTTTTTAAATTGATTATAATAACTAACTTCATAATGATCTCGTGTTTATCTTATTCGTACAACATATATATAGTTACTACATGTAATCAGTAATGTCTCTCTACGTCGACAAATTGTAAAAATGTTTTATATAGATACTTCTATTCTGTTTTAAGTATTTTATTTTTCATTTTTTCCAAGTAGAATCATACCCCGAAACGTTGGAACTAATACTGAGTAGAAACAAATTACCCGTTCAAGTAAGACTTGTGACTGGGGATGATGAATTCACAATGAGAACCTTACGGCGCTACAACATGTTAATTCTAAATAAATATACTGAAACTTATTTAAAAGGAAACTGTCTACAAGATGGTAAGTTAAATGCACATTTTTTGTGCTTATATATAGTACATGTAACAACACCGGAACTCAAGTCTATTGGTGAAGTTTACATATGCGTATGTTCATTTACGCGGACTATTAACAAACATTAACTTCTATGTAAACAATAGTGTTTAATTTTTTTTTTTATTATTCGTTATTTTACTTTATGTCCAATTATTCTTTATGACATTCTTTTTCCCCTCTACTTGGTGTTTATGTTCCGGACCATATGAGTATTTGGACCATACGCGTATGTTCATGACCATATGGGTATATACTCATATGGTCCGACCATACGCGTATGGTCCGACCGTACGCGTATGGTCGGGGTGATTAACACTCTGTAACAGTTTACTTTTAATACTACTAATCTCTCATTAAAAAGACGCTATCATATATAAGTAATTTTATTATTATAGACAGACAATATTATAATAAAAAGATGAGCTAAAAAAAATAAGAAGTTTCACATAGTTGATTTTAGTTAATTGTCAAATTTATAAACACATTTTGTACCGATGGTCATTACCGATTTGTTTAATATTACGAGTGAATGGAAATATGTCGACTAAAAAAAATGAATTCCAAAAATTCTTAATGAACTGTTACATAAGAAGTCACTTTAAAGTAACATAATTTTACTTTATTTAAGTTGTGTTGTGAATGTGGTGTATTGCAGTAATTTTTCGATATTTGAGATCTAGAGCATAGACATCAGAATGGCCAAAGACATCGGTATCACTGTACGCAGCTGCAAAAAAGTCATGTTTTTCACTCGCAAACAAAATGTGTAAATGGAAAGGATCGTGCACAAAATTCTTGCAAATGCAAATAAGCTATGATACCGTGTGGAAGTGAATGTCATCCAAGCCTACATGCACAAATGTAACTAGCGATGAAAACTAACTATGGCATCAATATTTAAATTTTAAGCAGTTTTTGGATTATAAAATTTAAAAAAATGTCATGTTTTAAACCATCACTGTTATTTATATAAAGTTTTTGTATCATTAAAACGTTTATATAAATTTAATTTAAAAAAAAATATATACCAATATGGTCCCAATACTCATATGGTCCGGTCCGTTAATAACCAAACGAGTATTATACTCATATGGTCCGACCATACGCGTACGGTCGGACCATACGCGTATGGTCGGACCATATGAGTATACGCATATGGTAATGACCATACGCGTATGGTCCAAATACTCATATGGTCCGGAACATTTATTTTACGGAACATGACAAATAAGCATTACATGGTTAGGTAAACGTCTGTAGTAGCTCATAGTTATAATTCCGTAACATAGCAAAATTTAATCTATTCGTTTGGAAATTGAAATGATAACGTCCCTGCGTTTGGTTCACATTTAATTAACTGCAACGGTGCATTGGGACGCTTAAATGCGCTAAATATATAACTTTAACTTGTGAAAGATAAACGAAAAACGTCAATATGGTTATGCCTCGTGCTTCTGAATCATTGTTATTCCTCCAGATATTTTGACATTAGGTAATATCAGTTACTCGGAGTTTTGTATTTTGTTACTTTACGTTTTGCTAGTTTTTTTTATCGAAAGGCATGTCTTAACTGTTCGTATTCATTGCTATTTCCCTGTTTCTAATTAGAGATCATTATATTCAAAGACGTGGTCCATATTTCACGAAACTCATGCCAATACAATTACCAACGAAAAGATATATATGGAGTCACATAATTAACTCTACCAACATAGTACCTGCGAATATTGTCTTTTAAATTCTCGTATTGTAAAAAGTTTACATGGAACAAATGGTTTTTTAACATAGAATTTCTTCCATTTATGTTTCTTTTATATTTGTAGATATACTGTTGCCTCTTCCGTTACTCTTAGCACTTTCTCCAAATATATCAATTGCTATTGTAACTGGATATAGAGATGGGTCTAAAGAGAATTTCAAGAGAAAAATAGAAAGTTTAAATGCATTTGTAAATACAAATGTTGGGTTAAAAGTAAATGAAGGATGCAAAGGTAAGCAACAAATAGATAAAACTGCACACAACCTATTATATATGAGATCCTAAACATATAGTCCAAAATGTTACTCGTGTACGTCTTTGTATGGAACTTAAGTCGGTTTTATGAACATCTTTTAGAAAATAACTCGCTATTTCAAATATGTTCCGGCATTGCAGTTATGATAGTGGTAGAAATATTGAAACGAGAGTAGTATAAAACACAAGTTCCTTTCGAAACTGGAAAAATTTACATTTAACATGTCTCAAGAAAAAATAATGTGTTAAGATACATCAATGAGTTTTGAATTTGCTTTGACATGTTCAGGTCGATGAGATGTCTCTAGAAATAACCATTCGACTGTCCATGTAAATAACAATAAAAATGTCATGTAACGATTTTGTTCAATTTAAAGCAATGAAAACGGAAACAAGTTACTGTTTCGCGAAATTCAAGATAACATGAAGAAGTTATACAAGTTTATACAAATTATCAAAGGCTATAGTAGTTAAACTATGTTCGATTTAGAAGAGAAAATAATGCTGGCTCGTATTAAAAAAAAGTGTAGTACAAAATAAAATGTATTTCAATTAAAATGTATAGATCATTGTTTTATCAGTCTGTTTTTTGTTGTTGGTGCTGCATCTCTTTTCACTGTCATGCATGACTTTTTTTCAAATATGCAGAAACCGCAAATTAAAAAAAAAACGTACCGTTTCTCATATTAAGTTAAAATATTAAAAATTCCATTAATTATTTAATCTCGATCATATTGAATGTGGGTTTTTTTCTTCAGAAATTACACTTTTTGATAAACAATATTCAACAACTGGCACTGGAAATTGTGTACCAATCCATCTATTGCCAAACTTAGACGAAGTCATTTATCATGAAATTGAAACAGATCCATATTGGATACCGCCAAAACCATGCAAGCGTAGATTGAAACCGCCACTTCCGGCACGACGACCAGAGGGTTGGCCTGACCTAGTTAGATCTCAGAACGAGTCAGAAAAACAATTATCGGAATCAAAAACAATGGGTAACAATGCTGAAAGCGGGCAAAGCTCATCTGCATGTTCAATACAATCATATGTCAGTGACATGTCTGTTAATGACATTCAGCATCTTTTAGAGGCGTTCAATTTATCAAAGTATCAACAAGATTTCAAGAAACATTTAATAGATGGTGCAATGCTAGAGGGACTTGGTGAAGATATACTAAGAGATGACTTTAAATTTAAGCAAGTGGAAGTTGTTAGATTAATGAAATTCATACGGGAAGGTCATATCCCAAAACAACGAAATTAATGAAATTATTGAAAAATGATTTTAACAACTTCGTGCGGTCCCTATAAGAGTTAAAAATAACCTTTGCTTTGTTTTCTTTTTTCTTTTTCTTTTTGCTGTATGCATGGTTGTCTTTTAGTTATAAGAAATCACTTTTATTGTATAACAATTTGATAACAATTTGAAACTGGGTTGTGCTTAGAAAACAGTTTTAGTTGTTTGTTGCAAATAACTTATTACAGATTACAGGACTGTAATTGTGTATTCTATATCGCGTTTTGTCTTCAAGAGATTCATCAGTAATGTTCAAATTGCAAGAGTTAAAACAACGGATTCTCTTACAATTTGTCATCTCACCTAATGAGTACGCTTCCAGTATCTTTTCAATATGATATTATATTGCTAATACAGCAAAGCTAATAGTATAATGATATATATTTGCTGTGTTCAAACAACCACGCCAAAAATTATTTCGACCGGATAGCGTCTTATTTCCAGTACGTATACGTAGACGAACGACCAGATTCAGCTAATATTGTTGATGTACTTTTTATTTGTATGAATTTGTAGAATACAAATGCACACATAACAAGTTTTGATTGTGAGGCATATTTTTTTTACAACCGTTGTAGATTTTATGGAGAAATAAGTTATAACCCAAGGAAAATTATTAACCTTGCCTTGTTTTTGTCTTTACTTCTCATTTAGATGTGCAAACTGTGCAGTAAGAAACGTATAGAAAGAAGGATATATCAATGGAAATTGACAGATTATACACTACGTCGAAAGATTCATAAAAAGATGTATTTCCCATTTTCCTAACTGTTCTGAAATTGAATAAGAAGTTAAAAGAAGGACGAAAGATACCAAAGGGACAGTTACAAGGTGCGATATCATGACATTTTTCTTTTCAAACCTTAATATTTGTATCTCTATTTCATGGACAAATTTTTTTTGATATTGCTTTACGCGTTCAACTTATTCCTATTTTTTCTTAACGGTAAAGAACTGGTTAACTGTATGTCGAACTATCGGACTGCTTGATAGACAGTTTGGATTATTAATTTGGCAACAGATTTAAATGAACTTTTCGTGCAGACAAACATATTTACTTTGAGGACAACAGAAGAAGATAACTTAAGAATAAGAACCAACTATAATTCTTGATGATTTAGATATTTATCTCTTTATTCAATTCCTTACTGATACTCGTTTTTCCTATGATTCATATTTGGTTTCTTCAGCGATGCTCACAAGTACTTCTGTAAAATATAAATGAAAAAATGTAAATGTCATATAACATAGTGTTTAACAAAAATGACTGAGATGAAGTCTTATATAAATATTTACAGATTTGATATTAATACAAAAACAGAAACGTGTCATCAAATATAATAGTCAAAAGATCATATTTGTCGACGTATGTGCTGTACTTTTCAATTCAGAAATAAACTTTTTTTCTTCAAATTAACATCCAAATAAATAGGCAGATGATTATTTTGGGACCTATAAGCAGACGACCTAATCTGCAAGTAGTATTGTCGACACACAGCCCTCGCTGGAACGGCAGTAAAACCAAAAAATGAACTGGTTATCGGTTTGTCACGTTCTGACGTTTCAATGTTTGGCAATAATAAATAGCAATCAAAATGTTTACTCTCTCTCCTTATGGATTCATTGTTGGAACCTTCCAGTTTACAATATTGTATTTAGCTTGTTCTGAATATGAACGAAGTATTATTTGTCTAGTCAGTAGTGAAGGTTAACAAATAGTTAAACTAGTTAAATGTATAAAAAAAAAGGTTTGAGAGATTTTTATATTTACGCAGTCAAATTGCAATAACACGATATTTAGATGTTATATACAGTTGATCATGTTAATCCATAGACGGTTGCAAAATGTGTATGTCATCCGCTTCAAATTCAAAACTAATGGTTTCACCCAAAACACTTTACTTGGAACAGAGTTGTAGTGTAGTGTGTTGTAAAAACAACGATAAATTGTCTCAAAATATAGAATTTACTTAAAATGAGTTCGAAAAAGGATAGAAATATTCTGCATGGTCATGCATTCTACTAGTCAACAACAAAAGCTTTTTTGAGACTATGTATAATTTAGTTATTTGTAAATATCAATGTGTCAACATTACCTTTTCTGGCACACATAATTATTAGAATAATAACATGGTCTATCGTTCCATTTCCAATGACAGATTCGACAATTCTGCATTTCCAAACAGTCCTCCCGTCCGTGTGCATTATCAGGTTGGTTAGGACTAGACCAAGGCTTATACCAGATCTTTTTCCCAGAATTCCATCTCCAGACACCTTCTATTACATCGCGTCCTCCTAGCCAGTAATGAACGCCTACAAAATATGATGCATTACAAAAGAGCTAGTGATTCATTAATATTGCGGCGAAGTATACACCACATAGAAAGTTATAGAATGAGCAACACGAATCCCAACAAAAAACTTAGGATGTTATTATGTGCTCCCGAATATGAGCAGTTTTAGTCTGCTCAACATGTGGCAACCATCTTGTTGCTCGCGATCGTGTGGTTCAAACTCTGTTATAAATCTAATTAGGTAGGACATATTCGTGGCAGAGGGGACTTGGTTTCAGGTACGATAATGTGACAAATTGAACGTTGTCAGTTGTGAAATGGTTATGTGCAGATAGTGTAAATGAATCGTTATGATTACTAAGGGATCAACTATTTAACTTTAAGGGGTGTATGTTGGTTTTTGTTCGTCTAAGTCAGAATTATTTTTTTTTGTTTAAGCTTTTGCAAAATTTAACACTTTAAGGTATGGGGAAAATATTGAATCACAATTTTTTTCATCAAATTGGGGATCAGAATATATTTTTGGGTAAATAAACCATAACCCGGTTGATTTATGTGTGTGAAGTTAGCAGCCGGTTCGTTATTCGATATTCGATATTCAATATCCAACCGGCTGCTAGCAGTCGGTTGAATATTCAAAATTAAGTTAAAAATAAAAAAAGAATAATACTTAATAACATTAAAAGCATGATGATTTTTATAGTAAAAAGAACTGATAAGACACGTAGGAAATAGTTTCATGACCTCTTCAAGCTGTCGCAAATTCTCGTTGTTCTCGAATATTAACCCTTTTCTAATTTGCATATTTGTCTAAATGTAATATAGATTGTTGTCAATAAAAAAAAATCAAAGAGGTACAGTACTTTTACACAGGATTTTTCTTAAAAACAACAACAAAAACCGATTACTCTAGAAAACAATTAGGATTATAAATAGAAATATTTATGGAAAGCCCATAAAAGAAATATACAGTGAAAAGCTACCTGAGACCGCTTAAATGAGGGTGGAACCCCCCTGGTCTTTCAATGTCCACAAAATTTAAGAAAATCATAGACTCCGTATATATAAAGGTTGTATCAGAAGGATTGCCAAGAATAATGTCATATTCGATATCTATGGAGGGCTTGTATTGTCACTTTTCAGCTAAAAATTATCAAAATTTTAGGACAAAGAGTACAGGGCAATAGTGAGAGCCCTCTAATTGCTCAATCTGTCTAATATTTTGCAGACATTTAGTCAATAGGTAAATACACACGTGACTAAAAGGAATTTGGGTAAATTTCCTGTCTTTTATGTTTACGGAGCGCCCAAAGTGCCAGTTGGATATTCAAAATATATAGTGAAAAGCTACCTGAGACCGCTTAAATGAGGGTGAGACCCCCTGGTCTTTCAATGTCCACAAAATTTAAGAAAATCATAGACTCTGTATATATTAAGGTTGTATCAGAATGATTGTCCAGAATAATGTCATATTCGATATCTATGGATGGCTTGTATTGTCACTTTTCAGCTAAAAATTATCAAATCTTTTGGACAAAGGGCACAGGGCAATGGTGAGAACCCCCTAATTGCTCAATCTTTCTAATATTATGCAGACATTTAGTCAATAGGTAGATACACACGTGACTTAAAGGAATTTGGGTAGACTTTCTGTCTTTTATGTTTACGGAGCGCCAAAAGTGCCAGTTTGATATTCAAAATATACAGTGAAAAGCTACCTGAGACCGCTTAAATGAGGATGAGACCCCCCTGGTCTTTCAATGTCCACAAAATTCAAGAAAATCATAGACTCTGTATATATGAAGGTTGTGTCAGAAGGATTGCCAAGAATAATGTCATATTCGATATCTATGGAGGGCTTGTATTGTCACTTTTCAGCTAAAAATTATCAAAATTTTAGGACAAAGGGCACAGGGCAATGGTGAGAGCCCCCTAATTGCTCAATCTTTCTAATATTATGCAGACATTTAGTCAATAGGTAGATACACACGTGACTAAAAGGAATTTGGGTAGACTTCCTGTCTTTTATGTTTACGGAGCGCCCAAAGTGCCAGTTGGATATTCAAAATATATAGTTAAAAGCTACCTGAGACCGCTTAAATGAGGGTGAGATCCCCTGGTCTTTCAATGTCCACATATGTTGGTAAATCATAGACTCTGTATATATAAAGGTTGTATCAGAAGGATTGCCCAGAATAATGTCATATCTATGGAGGGGTTGTATTGTCACTTTTCAGCTAAAAATTTTCAAAATTTTAGGACAAAGGGCACAGGGCAATGGTGAGAGCCCCCTTATTGCTCAATCTTTCTAATATTATGCAGACATTTAGTCAATAGGTAGATACACACGTGACTAAAGGAATTTGGGTAGACTTTCTGTCTTTTATGTTTACGGAGCGCCCAAAGTGCCAGTTGGATATTCAAAATATTTAGTGAAAAGCTACTTGAGACCGCTTTAATGAGGGTGAGACCCCCCTGGTCTTTCAATCTCCATTAAATTCAACCAAAGTATAGATTTTATATATATAAATGATTGTATCAAAAGTGGAATGTTCTTGAACGGACTGTTTGCTACCGATCAGATCAGACCAGAACCCTAGGCCTAGTAGAATCGATGACCTAGTTTCAAATACAAACCGTCACTATAGGTTGAAGGAAAAATATACAGACCTTTATCACGCACCTTCACACAGCTCACACAACCACCCCTTTTGATGTAAAATCCAGGTCCAAATGCATTGTTGATCTCTATTTCACACAGACAACTTAGGGCTCCAACACCTCATGCTGACATGAATTGTGTTCGCCAACATAGGAAGGGCTCGCATTGCCCTTTCCGCTAACATGGATAGGAATCCACTTTCTTTTTGAATGTTTTTCTTCAATTGGTTAGTGCTTTTTCCACTAGAATAATTTTGTAGGAGCTTGGTGATCTTTTCAATCAATCGCGGGGTAAGCAACATCTTGTGTTCACCTTGCAGGTTTGTGTGTGATAAACGAATGGTGACCGGGAAACCTTTTTTGTCTGCTCTCTGTAATATTTAGATTGACCTTTTATAAAGTTCAAACCGTATTTCGATAGACTATTTATTCATGCCTCGCGAAGATGGAAGCGGATGGTGAAATGTTCTCTGCGGAGATTGTGGAGGATCGCCGTCTGGATCGGTGAGGTATGTCTGCATGCGATTGGTGGTTCTCAAGATCACGGGTAAGTACACCATATTTTTGGGGGGTTGTTTGAATGATCTTTACCCCAGGATCGATTGCGGGGCTTCAGATAGTGGACTGTTGGGTGCCGTGTATGTAGCTGCTATTGATGATGCCACTGTTCACCAGGATGATGTTGATTCTTCTGATGCTAACAATGTATTCACCCTCTTTGTAACATGTGTTGCCCGATCAAATGTGTAGAGCTGTCTCTTAAATCCCAATGTGGTGTTCGATTCCTTAAATTGTAGTTGGGGGAGGGGGGTTGAACCGAGTACAAATGCGACTGTCGTTTCCAGAGACAAGGTTGAAAAACCCTTGTTTTTGGTCTGTGTTGTGGACGATTTGCTGCAACAGTGTGGTGTCCATTTATTCATTAAAACACGACGTTCAACTACTGACCGACCGATTCGAACTGGAGGCCTAGGACTCCTACGGAGATTGGAAGTGCAAATGCTTCGGTGTTGGCGGGAACATAACGCTCGAATTCCGCTCGAATCTGGATGTCCGCTCGGACTGATGACTTACATCGATGACAAACAGCGGCTATATGTCAATGAAATCAGAGGGGTTGACACCACCGTTACTGAGGAGGGTGTCAATGTTGTAGAATTTCTTTCTGGAGTCTACATCCTCCTTGAACACTCTGGCAACCTTGTTTTGTGAAAAAAACGGCATTAAAGTCGACGGCTGAGTAGCGTTCACCTTTGAGGGTGACATGGATATTTTGCAATCGACAGCGATTGAACACGGAAGCATTATGGGTTTTGTCATTATCTCTGTCGGTTTGAAAGGCAACGATAATATATCTTGGCTTTTCTTGACCACTATTGGCAGCTAGGCGGCAGTTAAACTGTGAGGCTTGGGGAACGGCTATGAAATCACACTGTCTCATGCAAAATCCACAGAGGATCGGGGATTTTTTCTGGATGGTTTTGTACAGTTGCATCTTGTTTTCGTCTGCAGGAGTGACACTCAAGAGTTGGTAAGTTGGGCGCCGGCTTAAGGTTCGAATTCGTGAAGCTAGTATTAATATTTTTGAAGACTTTCATCGAAGGTCAACCCTTCTGTGATTGTAAGGATGTCAGACATTATGTATTTATTTATAGCATTGGAGGAAGTTGGGATGGTACCGATGCCACGACCAGAGATGAGATTGTTTAACTGGGTTTGGTTGTTGGGCTTTCTGCATTTAACACTGGGCTTGCTGCGTTGGTCAATGGGTTTTCGAGTGCGGGTCACTTTGTCAACGACATGGTTGACGACTACCACCTACCACTCCTATCATGGCTGCATTGGTGGCAGTGCTCATAGGCCTGCTTTTCAATGTCTTGGCAGCAGAGGAGGTGAACATGCGACCAGCGATACCAGCGTCAAAAAAACTTCTACCACCGTATGCATACTTTCGAGCAAAACCTTTCTTAATTGAGGATATTTCGATGGAGTTGCTTATATTCCTTGATGCTGATGTGTTCCCCTTTCTTTATGGCATCGTGGATCGCCATAATCGGGTTGCGCACACCATTGTTTCCAGCACGGTATGCAGTGTTGCACAGATACAAGCGATAGAGGAGCTGGTCAAAGTCGGAGGGTAGAAACACGGTTTGAAGTCCGCTACAATGCTTATTTTGCTGCTTTAGTTGTGAGACACAATCTTCGTCCACTTTTAGATCTTTATCGCCTTAGGGTTCTCGAGAG
Source organism: Mytilus trossulus (assembly GCF_036588685.1). Lineage (NCBI taxonomy): Eukaryota > Metazoa > Mollusca > Bivalvia > Mytilida > Mytilidae > Mytilus > Mytilus trossulus. The sequence continues at coordinate 55,479,508 of NC_086383.1, forward strand.
GGTTAATTGCCTTGATACATGGCACCGGAACTGGGACAACATCCCTAATGCGCCTTGAAATGAGGAACTCAAAAGTCACGTGTAAAGCAAAAATCTCCGTGTAGTGATATTGGACATGTTTCTATTTTTAGCAAGTGACTGAACTTAATTATTTGTGGTGATTAGAAAAGTAGAGGAACATAGAATAAATGTATAAATACTATGGAGCTATTGAATGTGTTCAAAGTATTAAATTTTCAAAGAACTTATTGTGTTAAAAATGGGATATTTTACCACAAGGAGCCGCATCACAAAAGGATGTTCGGGGTTTGCTAATTTACGGAAAAAGTAATCTCACTTCGTACCCCGAAAATTTAACCACATGTGTGAAAATGTCACAGCTTCGAAACGAGCTATCATACATATCCAATTGCAAGTTAATGGATATGGACTGAGCTACAGGAAAAAACGTTACCATTACCGCCTATGTAAAAACAATTTAAGATTTTGACCCAACTGTTCAGGATCTCTGGATAGTCGACAAGGTCTTTACGAGGCGATGCTGCATGTTATTGGCTTGAATCTTCCGCTTGATCTCTTGCAACTCCCAGGCGAGCGCCTCACACTGTTTAGGGTCTGTAATCTTTATAAACGTTCATTTATTCAAAGCGTTGACGTGAACCTTCCTAAGTGAAGGGTTGAATACCTGTAAGCGTTTGTTTGAACGCCCCTAAGCGTTGGTTTGAACAGTTGTACCTTTCCTGAAATTATAGGCATATATCTATCGAAAGGTTAAAAAAACACACATGCATTTTTGCTCGTTTTTCCATAAATTGAATTGAAAAGGTCGAGCGATAAATATTTGTTGATAAACACTACAATAATTTATGGACCTATGGGTGGTACGGATAGAAAAAATACGGACTGTCAAACAGATAAATACCATATAAAACATGCTAAAAACAATCTAAATGTTCATATAACCCCACTAAGGATGCTATATTATTCTTCAATTATCTAAAAATCTACTAAGTATTTCATTGTACAAAAACTTTCATATTTAAAAAAGTCACCATGGCCATAATGCGACACTAAACTTCTAACTGTGTATTACTACAGAACCTTATCGTTTTTTGTTTCAACCTTATCTGTAAATCAAAGCACTCAAAGTCCGCGTACACTACGAAAGGGACTCTCATCGGGTGGGTGTTGTTGACAAAAGTCAGCTGGTATGTCCCTTCTTTTGGCAGCTCTGATTATGACTGCCTTGTGGTTGACGCAACACTCTTTGTTGGTTTCCAGAACTTCCTTGCTATAAACGTGGTTCAAGCACATGCAGCCTTCGATCAGCAGTAAGTTGGGTTCTCTATCCCTCTGTTCACCAACGTTTGAAATGTGCAGCGGGTATACTTCACTATCATCTATTCTAAATACACTAACCGCCAGGGTGGAATTGGTCTTCTCAACTTAATTAATATCCTTAAGGCTTACCAGATTGAGCTCTGTGTAACACTGTCCGTTTTCTTTTTTGGTCTACCTGCAAGGCCGAAAGTATGGCCCACTTGAAACACTCCTCGTCGTTATTTTTCACATTGATTACAGCCTTCTTGGATTTGATCCATGCTGGCTAATCAATGTACTGTGACCTACCCAGCGGTCGTTGGTAATATTGACTTGAAATTTTACAAATGTCCAGTCACTTTTTTCAGAGGTCCACTGTGCAATCTTCTCTCCGATATTTTCATCCATCTTCTCAGGGTTTCAAGCAAGTCCGTGGTTGAGGGGAAAATCTGGTTTCCCGAGTGAAATATCCCACGTTCTCATCATTCATCTTACCTGTTGGGTTAATCTTCACAGTGCAGCATCACATTGACTTGTTATCCTTTCAATGACCAATCGTCTATAAGTTCCACCCTTGACATCTGACAGACCTCAAGGAAGGTCTGCACATCCATCTTTCAGGTAGTAAATACATCTTTAAAGGCTTTATTCAGTTGATGTACCTCAATTTTATCCCCAATGATTTCCTATCTTCTCTGATCTGTTCCTGTAACTTCTCCAGTAGTCGATCTTTCGACATCCTGCTAACCTCTATCAACTCATGCTGTTTGGATTGGGTGATAATATCCTTCTTAGTATAGGGTTGGGACAACGCTAAAAAAATGTTGGTCTTCGTGACGATCAACTGATCCAACTGATCCTTCCTCATCCGGGAGTACCATCGGCGGTGGTTCATTTTGACAATACCACTCAGGGCTTTGACGTTTTCAACAACTAATTCCAGCTGTTAATAGCTATTGGATCGATGTCTTAATCTTTATAACAATCCAAAATAAAATCAATTTGTTTCACCCAAAACTAATATCCACGATTAAATGGTTTTTAGTCCCAGCTTTTGATCTTTCGATCCTATCGTCCATATCAAAATATATAAAATTCGTGGTAATCATAACCGGTGCGCCTGGTTTTTTTCATCCCATAGCTCACAATTTGCCGAGCTCAATCGGTCTCTCTTTTTGTCAAGACGGTGGTCAGCTGCTTGTTTAATCTCTCACAACCTCAAGTGGGGATAGTTGCCCCCTTCCAACATCAGGTTATAATGTCTGCCTACCTATTTACTAAATGTCTGCTTAGTAATACAATGATTGAGAGATTATAGGGCCATCACCATTGCCCTGTGCCCTTTGTCCTAAAATTCTGATTATTTCGGCTAAAAAGTGACAATATAAGCCCTCCATATATATCGAATATGAGAATATTCTGGGAAATCCTTCTAATACAACCTTCATATATACATAGTCTATGATTTAATTAAATTTTATAGACATTGAAAGACCAGGGGGTCTCAACCTCATTTTAGCGGTCTCGGGTAGGTTTTCGCTATATATTTTGAATACGTTTGTATCTACCTATTGACTAAATGTCTGTTAAATATTAGAAAGATTGAGAGATCAGGGGGCTCTCACCATCACCCTGTGCCCTTTGTCCTAAAATTTTGACATTTTTTGACTGAAAAGTGACAATCTTAGCCCTCCGTAGATATTGAAGATGACGTTTTTCTAAAAAATCCATCGAATACAATCTTTATATATACAGGGTCAATGATTTGGTTGAGTTTTATGGACATTAAAAGACTAAGGGGGTCTCAACCTCATTTTAGCGGTCTCGGGTAGGTTTTCGCTATATATTTTGAATATCCAACTGGCACTTTGGGCGCTCCGTAAACATAGAAGACCGGAAGTGTACCTAAAGTCCTTTTAGTCACGTTTGTATCTACCTATTGACTAAATGTCTGTTAAATATTAGAAAGATTGAGAGATCAGGGGGCTCTCACCATCACCCTGTGCCCTTTGTCCTAAAATTTTGACATTTTTTGACTGAAAAGTGACAATCTTAGCCCTCAGTAGATATTGAAGATGACGTTTTTCTGAAAAATCCATCGAATACAATCTTTATATATACAGGGTCAATGATTTGGTTGAGTTTTATGGACATTAAAAGACCAAGGGGGTCTCAACCTCATTTTAGCGGTCTCGGGTAGGTTTTCGCTATATATTTTGAATATCCAACTGGCACTTTGGGCGCTCCGTAAACATAGAAGACCGGAAGTGTACCTAAAGTCCTTTTAGTCACGTTTGTATCTACCTATTGACTAAATGTCTGTTAAATATTAGAAAGATTGAGAGATCAGGGGGCTCTCACCATCACCCTGTGCCCTTTGTCCTAAATTTTGACATTTTTTGACTGAAAAGTGACAATCTTAGCCCTCCGTAGATATTGAAGATGACGTTTTTCTGAAAAAATCCATCTAATACAATCTTTATATATACAGGGTCAATGATTTGATTGAGTTTTATGGACATTAAAAGACCAAGGGAGTCTCAAAACTTCATTTTAGCGGTCTCGGGTAGGTTTTCGCTATATATTTTGAATATCCAACTGGCACTTTGGGCGCTCCGTAAACATAGAAGACCGGAAGTGTACCTAAAGTACTTTTAGTCACGTTTGTATCTACCTATTGACTAAATGTCTGTTAAATATTAGAAAGATTGAGAGATCAGGGGGCTCTCACCATCACCCTGTGCCCTTTGGCATAAAATTTTGACATTTTTTGACTGAAAAGTGACAATCTTAGCCCTCCGTAGATATTGAAGATGACGTTTTTCTGAAAAATCCATCTAATACAATCTTTATATATACAAGGTCAATGATTTGGTTGAGTTTTATGGACATTAAAAGACCAAGGGGGTATCAACCTCATTTTAGCGGTCTCGGTTAGGTTTTCGCTATATATTTTGAATATCCAACTGGCACTTTGGGCGCTCCGTAAACATAGAAGACCGGAAGTGTACCTAAAGTACTTTTAGTCACGTTTGTATCTACCTATTGACTAAATGTCTGTTAAATATTAGAAAGATTGAGAGATCAGGGGGCTCTCACCATCACCCTGTGCCCTTTGGCCTAAAATTTTGACATTTTTTGACTGAAAAGTGACAATCTTAGCCCTCCGTAGATATTGAAGATGACGTTTTTCTGAAAAATCCATCTAATACAATCTTTATATATACAGGGTCAATGATTTGATTGAGTTTTATGGACATTAAAAGACCAAGGGAGTCTCAACCTCATTTTAGCGGTCTCGGGTAGGTTTTCGCTATATATTTTGAATATCCAACTGGCACTTTGGGCGCTCCGTAAACATAGAAGACCGAAAGTGTACCTAAAGTACTTTTAGTCACGTTTGTATCTACCTATTGACTAAATGTCTGTTAAATATTAGAAAGATTGAGAGATCAGGGGGCTCTCACCATCACCCTGTGCCCTTTGGCATAAAATTTTGACATTTTTTGACTGAAAAGTGACAATCTTAGCCCTCCGTAGATATTGAAGATGACGTTTTTCTGAAAAATCCATCTAATACAATCTTTATATATACAAGGTCAATGATTTGGTTGAGTTTTATGGACATTAAAAGACCAAGGGGGTATCAACCTCATTTTAGCGGTCTCGGGTAGGTTTTCGCTATATATTTTGAATATCCAACTGGCACTTTGGGCGCTCCGTAAACATAGAAGACCGGAAGTGTACCTAAAGTACTTTTGGTCACGTTTGTATCTACCTATTGACTAAATGTCTGTTAAATATTAGAAAGATTGAGAGATCAGGGGGCTCTCACCATCACCTTGTGCCCTTTGGCCTAAAATTTTGACATTTTTTGACTGAAAAGTGACAATCTTAGCCCTCCGTAGATATTGAAGATGACGTTTTTCTGAAAAATCCATCTAATACAATCTTTATATATACAAGGTCAATAATTTGGTTGAGTTTTATGGACATTAAAAGACCAAGGGGGTCTCAACCTCATTTTAGCGGTCTCGGGTAGGTTTTCGCTATATATTTTGAATATCCAACTGGCACTTTGGGCGCTCCGTAAACATAGAAGACCGGAAGTGTACCTAAAGTCCTTTTAGTCACGTTTGTATCTACCTATTGACTAAATGTCTGTTAAATATTAGAAAGATTGAGAGATCAGGGGGCTCTCACCATCACCCTGTGCCCTTTGAAATTTTGTTTTTTTGGCTTTCCATATATATTTCTATTTATAGTTATAAATATTTCTGGAGTTATTGGTTTTTCTTTTTGTCGTAAGAAATATTATACACAAAAGTACATCTTTGAAGTCGTTTTTGTGACAAAACTCTATGATACATACAGACAAATAAGTCGCACGGAAAAGGGTTTATATACAACGAGAAATTACGACAGCTTGAAAAGGTCATTTTATGATTCCTACGTATCTAATCAGTCCTTTTTACTATGAAAATCATGCGTTTTATGATATCAAGTATTTAATTTTCTTATGATTTTTCACTTAATTTTGAATATCAAACTGGCTGCTAGCAGCCGGTTGGATATTGAATATCGAATAACGAATAACGAACCGGCTGCTAACTTCACATACATGGTTGAAGTGCACACATAGAAATCAAAACTTAAATATTCTCAGGTTTGATTGTTTTAGATTCTGTGTGTCATGTATTTGTGTGTGGAACAAAATTCTTTGTGACAACAGATTTTCTCTGTGTATGTGAGTGTTACAAGAAACAATAACTGCTTAGTGTGCATTAGTTTGTGACAAGAGACTGTTTTCTAGACTCTATGTATCTACTGGAGACAAGAATTGAGTTTTGCGGAATGAAAAGCATAGCAACACATGAAAATAAATAGTCAATTTGAATAATAATCCTTCAACACCCCCTCACCCTTGGCCAATATGATATTGTAGTCCCTTTCAATGGGTAATACTGCAAAAACGAATCAAACATTTGGCATTAGTGGATGCTGTTTTCTTTTTTACACCTATAGTCAGTATTGTTAACATTATTGACACTGACGAAGCCTATTTGTTCAGCCGACATATTTTTCACCACGATTTAATAACAACATGTTTGTATAATGCCATCTTATTATTTTCATTGAAGTACCGTTTTGCAAAAATTGTTTCCTATACCTTTGTTAATTTTATTGGCCATCTTGATCAAGTAGTCCGTGTGATCTTTATTAATAGGTTCAGCAAGTTTTGCATTATATCCTCTGCATTCTCTCTGAAAATTTGAAAACGTCGTTAGAAACAAGACAGAACAAATATAGTCCATTTTAACTGAACTATAAACTAAAGTACACATTTTTGCATGGGCCAGCTGAAAACACATTTGTGTGCGGGATAAAATCATTGTATCGCTATGACGAAGACCCATTGGTGAACTTTGGTTGTTTCTTTATTTGGTCGGTTTGTTATTCTTTTACACATTATCCATTCCCCGTTTCAAATTTTTCTATTAGATTTACAGGTAATGTGATTCTAACTCGAGTGGCAAACAAGTCTAGCTAACCGATACAAATAAGTCTAGCTAACCGATACAAACAAGTCTAGCTAACCGATGAAAGATTTACTAGATTAATTAAACCGCAAGTTATTTTAAGAACGTCTATCGTAAGTACCTCACAGTTTGTGATTATCGTCAAGATTGAAAAGCAAACACGGCCGTCTTGTATAAAATACGAGATCTGTTCTTTTGCTGTGCCTTTTTAGTATTTAAAAATTTGAGACAATCTGACAAAACAGAAATTGTCAGTACAATATTACTGTACATACCCTGGCTGTCTCCCAATTACCTCTACCAGAACTGAACAGGTAACAGTAGTCGTCGTAATAAAGCCATCCAGATGGACACTCACGTTTTCTTTCTGAAATATATATGAAACAATATCTGAAAAAGTCTAATTTTTGGCAATAAGAAAAAAAAATTATTTTAGACCCGGTATTTAAATAGCACAAATCGAAGATCACACATTGAGGATCTAGAAATTGCTGTCTGTAATTCAAACAATTATTTGATGTGGGAACAATGTTTTTAAAAATGCCACAAAAAAATTTAGTTCTTTCCTGTTACCAAAGTGAATCAATTTTAGAAAGTTTTTAATGGGAATGAGGAAAACTTGAAGGCACTATTTTTGATTTACTAGTATATACTGCAGTAGTTTATCAAATGCCAAATATTAGTTTAGCATGTGCAAAACGAATGGTTTAGAAATATACTAAAAGATGTGTCGGTAACATGAAAGAATCTTGAGTAACAGGACAGAGTTGGTAACAGAAAGGATTTTTGTTCTCAAAATATATATGTATATGTATGTGTGTGTGTTTAAACGTATTGTACTAGTTGATCACTATGAGAATATGATCATGTTTTTCAATATCAATTGATCAAACAATAAACAAACGTGTTCACTTTCACTTTAGACTTGAATATAAAATACTTGCCACTAAACGTTAAGCAACTAGCAATCAATTAAAGTTAAGAAAATGAGTACAATTTTGTTATGCTTTCTATAGACTGCCTTATTATCGAGGTTCATTATTTGTCCTTTATTTACCATTTTTCTTCGACTGAACGTTTTTAATTGTGCCTTCGGTATCCTCTGTCTTTACGGGTTTGTCTTCTCGTATAGTTTTACTTTTAGTATGTTACAGATGCTTGTATTATTTGACTTATGGTTACTGTATTGTCCACATGGTTTCGCATCTTTCTTTTTGTATTTAAGGTAGCAGCTACGAAAGAGCTTCGTAACTTGTTTATATCACGGCAAGACGTGAAATTTTGCATGGAAACTCGCTCTTGGGAAATGTACATGAATCACGATAACTTTTTATACTTTCTAGTATAAGTTCAGCAATTTGAAAAATGAATAAATTTGTTGTACAGTAAAACCTGACTAAACCGAAACATATTCTTAAGCACTGGCATATCAAAATGTATGAGCTGGTAACCTGATAAAACCAAACATCGGCAAATACCGAACACAATATTAAGTCAAAGAGAGGTTCCGTTTAAACAGGTTTCACTGTATATATGTATTCACCATTTCTTTCATATTCTGTTCCTTCGATGTTTCCCATATGTGATTTACATAATTTTGTCAATAGATCTTTTTGTTCTATTCCAAGTGTTGAACACTCGTCCCTTCCTACAGCAATTTCAAAGGTCAAGCTGATAACTATTAACAGGTACAATGATTGTATAAACATTTTCCCTATAATAAAAGTTATACAATGTCATAACATGTCTTCTCTCTTTTAACTCAACAAATGTTGATATGAATAACACATACACTTTTAGAAAGGGGCGACGGATATCAGAGGGACAGTCAAACTCACAGATCGAAAATAAACTGACAAAGCCATGGCTAAAGAAAAAAAGACAAACAGACAATTACTAGTACACAAGACACAACAAAGAAAACTAGACTTTTAAGAATAAGCAACACGAACCCCATCAAAAACAAAGGGTGGTATCAGGTGCTTTTAAATATACAATATACAATTTTGAAATAATATCAGTAGCAAAAAAAGGATCGTTACCTACTCCTTTAAAAGATAGCAAAAAAGATATATTTCTGTTATGATATTTGCTTTATACAATGTATTCACCCATTTTGCATGGCAGATAGTGCCCGGAATTAATTTATAACTGAAGCTGTGTAAATTCTCCTGTCCAGAAAAGGAGGCTGATGAAACAAAGGATTGATGTCAATAAGGAATGGGAGTTTCTATAAAAGGCCTTATGATAACCTGTGGTATCTTACCGACCGTGCAACGGCTGTATAGGTCAAGGTCGTTAAAAACTTCCACTTGTTGTGGTATCTTACATCCATGTCAATCAGAATTGATGCTAATGTTATCGAGTTTTGCAATTTTGCTACATTTCCTTAATTTTTAAATGAAGTCTTTCTTTTGATCTTTTTTTTTATTAACTACTTCATTCAATAATATCAACATTTTATCATTTAATTTTTGTTTTTAGAATATATGAATTACTTACCGTTGTATTCATTAGTTAACTTTTAAAGTTCTCTCAAAGTATTGATTTCCAAAAAGATCAGCTGATGTCGATCGTTTTGTTTCTAAACGTTCTGAAACACCGAAGCATGTGATATTGAAATTTAAGTATACTGACTTTTAGAAAAAAATCGGTTTTGAAATATACCACAAGGTAACACGTGTTGATGGTAAAAATATCAAAAAATGTTTATTATATATTTACTCATTATTTTTTTTACATTTCTGATTTTTTTTAAATTTATTTTGTTTGGGGGGATGCCAAGGGTGCTTGGGGAAGGTGTTTATCAAGGGTACTAGGGGAGAAGAGATACCAATGAATAGTCTTTCTGGAAGGGAATCAAACAAGGTACATGTGGAAAGTGAGATACCAATTTAAATACAAACCCATATTTATGATATGTTAAAATGCAACAGTTAAACTGAGAATAAGCATGCCGGCGAGGAATTGAAACTAACACTAGATAAGGTAAAATTGAGGAAGAAAATGGGGAATGTGTCAAAGCGACAACAACAGTCGAAGGCCACCAACGGGTCTTCAATGTAGCGAGAATCCCACGCACCCAGAGGCGTCCTTCAGCTGGTCCCTTAAAAAATATGAATACTAGTTAAGTGATAATTGACGTCATACAAAAGTTGTATGTTTCGGAAGCACTTTTCTGGATTAACCTACATGCATCGAACACTCTCAATACCAAATATTTGAATCTAAAGATGCATAACACAAAAACACGTAAAGAGCTATATTGACAAACGGAACCAGTACATAATAGCCAAAGCCATAAAAATGAAAACGTAATACAATACGCGAATTTTAATAGTCATAAGCTACACCATTTGTACCACTAGTTTGTTTTTTAGGCTTATGCTGCTTAATCGCATGGTTCTTTGTTATTATTTTTATTCAAATTTCACTAAATTGTTCTCTAATTGTGGTCTTAGATTTTTTGTAAATTGTGTAGTTTTTATGATATCTTATGTATGGTACCTGTATCTTCGTCCTGTTGTTTTCGATTGATGAAATTGGTCGGCATCGGTTTTAGTTTGGGTACATGTTGCTCTGCAATTAGCTTTTTGTGTTTAGTTTTATTTACTATTATATGTCTTCTGATCTTTTTTTTTATTTAACATGGAATTTTCATTCTTTTTCCGATTTATAAGTTTGAAACCCTCGTTGATAACTGATCACACCTACGTCCCTTTTACAATAGATATAACAATACAATTGAGAATTGAAATAAGAAATGTGTCAAAGAGACAACAACCCCACCAAAGACCAAAAATCAGCCGAATGCAAACAAACGGGTCTTCAATACAGCTCAAAAATCCTGCACCAGAAGGAGTACTTCAGCTTGATCCTAAACAAAAAGCATCTTTTGTATTGTTAGCTTATATACATATAGTGTATGGTTAAAGCTCTTTAAAAATATTAGAAATTGTTTATAAAGATCAGTGTATGAGAAGTTGATTGTGGCGTACATTCAATGTTTAAGAGGTATCCGTTTGGATGAGTGGAATGATATCAACCGTGGTCGAAACTGGACTTTAATTTTCAAAATGTCTATCAGTTACCAACATAAACAATGTTCCTTCTATTCCAATAGCAGTTTTAGATATCCGACCTTGATCTGATTTAATCATTATAATTATTCTCTACTGTATATTAATAAATCAAATAGTGGTCACTGGACATAAGGCCAACAATAAGCAGTTTATTATATCATGTTGCTGAATTATATTATGAAAAACAGATAATGACAAGTAATATAGAAGTTCTACATTCAATGTTCAATATAGATAAAACCAATGTTTTATTTTCTTTTCTTTTTTACCGATAACATTTGTATTTCCTTCAAACAAAGTATAACTAAGGCGAGTTATTGCTCTTTCAACATTTTAATATTCATATCAGAAAAAACGAAACTGAATGAAATTATTCAAAATAGATCACCATTTTTAGTATTAGATAAATGTAGTATATGCGGTAAAAATCGTGTGTTGTGACGATGCACACGTACCTGTTGAGTTGTTTTTAAGCGGGGAAAATGCTTGACGAGAGTGCAACACGCTTTCTGCTATGCAAATGATTGATTGGTTGATTGATTGATTTATGCTAAACGTTTAATAAAAAATAGTTCATGGATATTGAGAGCGAAATCTGTAATCAGATAATTTTTCCATAAAATATTAAAAGTATCATCGGGGGAAAGCGGCCATCCGTATTTTTTTGTTACGGACAGCCCAATGACCGTACCGATTATATTTTATATTCCCCTTAAACTGTTAAAAACTTTATTGGTTTAGAAAATTGGTAATTGTATATATAATAGGTTGTACAAAATGAATGCCAAGCCGTTACGGTATGTAACTTTGAAGGTACAATGTAGCTGTTCTTAACGTGTATTATTTATCTCAGATGGTGCCATTAAAACAAAATACATATATGGTTTGGCGATATCTGGCCACAGCTTTTATTCATATTAATATATAATATATATACATGTAGATAGATTTGTTGTAGATAGATAGCTAGACCATAGACCATGTACATGTATATGTAGATAGATCTATGGTCGGTTACCCGAAGAAAATACGGCAACCAGGTAGATAGATAGATATATGTGAAGATAGATATATATGAAATGCACCGTGGGATACACTGGTGCTCAAAATTTAAAAAACACCGTGGGATACACAAGTGTAGTCTGTATTATCCAAAAACCTAAAATTTCATAGTTAACATTAAGATTCCATGCAGCGAATTCTGCCATTTACGGGAATATATTTATGATGCTCAAAGTTAAAATAAAAAAAAAAGTCAGTTTTCTCAACAGCAAACGAGTTAACATCATCAGTCAAATCTGTATCACCACTATAACCGACAAAACTTGAAAAATAAAACAAAAGAGCAGTATCTTGTTCAATAAAAAGGAGTTGGAGGGCGGGTTTTCAAGTTTACCGCTTACAATATTTGCTTGCTGCGATGAAATTCTAAAAAGGAATAAATGACGTCACAGAATATAACGTCACTCATGTCGGGTAAATCTAAAACATGAAACACGATCCGTGAGTGGCCCCGGCGATAACCGAATTTAAGTCTATTAACTTAAATTCTATTATATAAAACGGCTGTTTGTAACGTTCAAAGAACAAAACCAAGCACATCAAGTACATGTATTTTGAGGAGAAAAAAAAAATGAAACTGACTTTTTACTACATCAACATAATGAACCGAATCAAAACGTTGAATTGTTATTTGACAAGTACCAAAAGGACATTTTACTAAATAAAACCAGAGTATTGAGAGATCACAGTTGGATTTGGAAAAAAGTTACATAAAACTAAAATGCAAAATATACAGAATCGTCTTTTATTCATATAATAACTTTTCTTATCATCAAGAAATAAATTAGAATAATCCTGCATCTTTTGCTTTTAACTCTTATAAATATTGCTTTTGTTTGAAACATTCGGATACTAGTGGGGCGGCTTAGTACCGAAATTTCACAATATCATGCAAATTGTGATACAAGCAAGGGATTTTGCGTAGACGTTCATTAGGAAGTACTTTATCATATTAGAGGGGTAGCCAACATGTTTTCGATTTTTTTCACGGCGGCCATCTTAAATTCAAAATTAACATAATTTTGCTCCATCGTGGCGAATAAAAAACTGCCCTGTAAAATGATATAAAAATATGTCAAACAGACAATAATTGTAAAAAAAAACCACCACTTCCGGTTTAGGTCGAAAAGTTCGTACACTCGAGTGAAATAATAGAGGTATAGATATACGATAAAAATGTCCGTTTGATATATCGGTAATTATGTTAGACATGCTAGAGGATTGATCAGTGAAAAATCTACGATATTTACGATGTATTCCGTTTTAACAGCTACAGGAACACAATGTTGTACAGGTCAAGTCAGCCTTGTAACACTTACATCTACCAGAACAAGTTTTTTTGGCAGGCAAAACTCCTGGAAAGATGCAGAAATTGCTGCTTATTGTTCAATGAGGAATCTACGTTCCATCTGCGTTCTCCTTAACCCATCCCCAATCACCAGGACTAGGTAGATGTTGATCATGTATGACTGCCTGTCCCCATACATGGCCAAGAGCATGATTAATTTCGTGAATCGGAAGCCATCTCAGGAATTTTACATTTCCAAGGCAACCTAAAGATTTTCTACTTGAAGTGTTTTGAAAAGAGACACCGCAAAAAACCACTGCATCAGTGTCTGAGCTGATTATCAGTGGAGACTATCACCTTTTTTTAGCTGCACTTTTAATATGAACAACTATCTTTGTGTCTGCTTCTTCGTGATTACACGGACTGAGATCATTGTGTTCATCATCAGAATTTATCAGATTGAATCGAGCAAATGTTGTCGCCGAGGAAATAAAACAAATCCGTTTTGTGTTTGTCCACTCGAAGGAAGCTTGACCACACTTTCGGAGTCCTACTGGTGCCGACAACTTTCCTCCTGGATCCAGCATCCCTCGCTTTACGTGTTTTAGACTGTTTTCTATTTAAATATCATAGATAATATCTACTCTGGCATGTTTTGAAGTAAGGTGGATAATTTACGGCAAAATCACACCTTTTGCGTATTCATCAAAAGTGTATGATCAACGCGGTGGTCTTGAATTGACCATAGCCGCACTATGAACAACTACCATGTCTGTCGGAGGTTCTTCTCTTGGTTAATCTCCCTTAGCTTCTAGGATTTTCATTAGCTGTAATTTGACACCAATATTGATTTTTACAATTTGAGATAAAGATGGAGGAAATTTCTGATTTTTGTGGTTGAAAAATTCTTCTAAGTCGCATTGTCTGCTTTGACAGAATATGAAAAGCCTTGAAAACAAACTGCAATCTTCTTGGGCGAGATCAAGCTTGTTTTTGTTTCATGAACATGTCTTTGGTTGGCGAATTAACAACAAAAACTTAATTTTCTTGATAGGCTCATAGATGCTTGCCGTGGTCTGCATTCTGTTTCTGAAGTCAGCATACTGATTGCATACAATTTGTTTAATTTGTTACAGTTTCCCTGTGCCTGCTTGTACAACATCGTTACTGTCTAATTTTGTAAATATCTTCAGAATCCTCAACAAATGGATTTCCATAATCATTCATGACAGTCTTACAACTTCTAACTTTTTCAATGAAATCTTTTTGCATTGACATAGAATTGTTATGATGTCTATCACCTGTTGTCTTTCTTCTTGACGAATATTCCTTCGAACTGGCTTATCAGTCTACTGATTTCTTGCCTGGCTACCATCCACCGTCGCAAAGCGGCGGGAACCTCAACGTATTTAACCACTCATACTCATGAATAGATAATCGTGGTTAAGTATATTAGTAATATCGTTAGGCAGAATGAGAGGTTCGGGTTTTGTTTTAAGATATGCAAATTTCATATTCATACAAGCAGCAGGGAGTTCAGGTGCCTATTTAGATTTTGGTATATGTGTAGGTAATATTAACCCATCCCTTCTTACGCCGATATTATCTTTCATTGGATGTTGAAAAATAAAGATGCCGGTCCCATGAAAAGATGGTTTTGATGTTGTTGAGCTTGGGTTGTGATCTATATTGTCGACTGCAGCAGAGGTAAACACTTTCTGTATAATAAAGGCAGGCATACCACACCTTCATTTAAATAACGTTCAACAACAGCTTCACCAAGTTGAGTTGATATTTCCAGTACCTGATCGTAAGAGATACATAACCCATGTTGAAATAATGTATCTATTAGCTGTCTTTTCCTGGTTCTTGTAAAGAGTAAGAGTCCTAGATACACACAAAATGGTGTCTCACGATCAGCAGAATGTCTTTGATCTACTGTGACCTTTTGGCTGTTTGGGTGATAATTAAACATTAAAAGTTGGGTCAGAGCTAAGTCAGACTTTGTAGAAACGTTGTCTAACTGCGATTTGATATCAGGTCCATGTTCTATCATTTTCACCAACTGTAACAATGGAGGGGGTATGCTATCATTGATATCTTCAGAGACAAAGGATCCAGGAAATGTTGTCTTCGTTGTAGCTAATTGGCAGCAAATTTCGGTCATTATAAGCAAACGCTATAGCTGGTCCTTTATCTTTTTCAAACATCAAAAGTACATCTCTGCACTTTGT
This sequence comes from Mytilus trossulus, assembly GCF_036588685.1. NCBI lineage: Eukaryota > Metazoa > Mollusca > Bivalvia > Mytilida > Mytilidae > Mytilus > Mytilus trossulus. The sequence goes on from NC_086383.1 coordinate 55,495,034, forward strand.
GTGTGCTTCTTATTCTGGCATCTTTTGCAATAGTTTATCCTTGAGTCGAGTAGAATGTACATGCGCAGAAGAAGAACCAAGCTGTGCCAATCGTTCTTCGTACATGTTTGCCAGGTCTGCTAATCGAAACACAACCGACTCTTCAGTGTGCCTTTGAGTTTCAAAAATGTATGTCACCAGCGTAGCTAATGCAGTTTCTTTCTTTATAGTTTCTTTCTGTGTGCAACTACTTTCGATCTCTGTTTGTCTCTTCTTTTATCTCTCTCTGTTTTATACAGCTGCGAGACAAGACGGGTGATACTTCATTTCTTGTGCTATAACATCTCCACGACTCAGCTTTGCCAACAGTTGTTTATCCTGAGGAGCTGTTGCACAATCCACTAGCCATTGGTTTAGTTTCATTGTCATTGCCTCTCTTACGACAGATAAAGGTGACTCTTAGTCACAAATGAAACATATATGCACATTTTCTAATGGATTTTTTTGTTTATCTTTAGAACGAGTAGTACAATTAAAAAGTTTAGGATACGTACAATCACTAGGACTTCCAGATGGTATCGGTGATATATTGTGTTTCTGGGCTATCTCAAGTTTAGTATTATTGAACTTTATCATACACAAATTATGGTACATGTCATTTTCTTTTTTCAATACCCTCTCCGTAGTTTAATCGCCGAATATCAAGAAGGATAAGGAGGGCATTTAATTCATAAAAAAGAGGGATATTTTTGCCTGACGTTGTATATCCTCTGTCTGACGATTTCAATAGGTCTGTTGTGACCTCCTGCCACAAACAACATTTTGTCCAATCAGTTTCCCAACTATCTGCTGAAGAAGATGATAATGCGAATTCTTTTCGCAATTTCAAAACCTAAGTAACTATTTTATAAACAAAAGTTATCAACAATGAACTTATAGGACAATAACGCAAATATTATATCAGCAATGAATAAATGCAACAGCAAACAAGGACCGAGTGAAACAAATCAATTATTAGAGAAGTGCACGAAGAGTGTGTGTCTGTAACATGAACAAATTTACGAAACATAGAGAAACGTCACAGGAAAAAATCTAGAAATTGTATAAAATTCAAGATAACTTTCTAATTATGTTATTTGATGTATTAACAACATTTTTATTATAGAATTGTGTTAGTAATAGGGAAATAATTCCTTCAAATCAATATCCATTCAGAATTGCAAGTAAAACTTCGTAACTAAAAATATGAACAGTGGATAGACAAGTACCGAGCCACGTCTTTTAACAATGAGAACACACACTCTCGAAAAAGGTTAACTAGAATAAAATTGCGCCCTCTATTGGCCTATACTTATCGAACCTAATGTAGCAATCGAAGATAAGTCGTAGATTTGTGGAATATAACGAATGACATTATTCGGATTATAAAACAGTCATATTCTGGATATTAATTTAACCAGGAGTGGGTTATCGACCGAAATTTGACCGAAAGTGATACTTTATATTATGTAACAATGATTTACTCCATTTTGTAACATTTTGGATACAATACAAGTAAAATGGGCAATTCATATGAAGTCTTTTTCCTGTGAAGACGTCATTTCGAAAATCCAAGATGGCCGCCATGATTGGATGATTATTTTTCGCGGCTACCCCCCTAATTTGATTACATACACCTAAAGGCATGTTCTCACAAAGTTTCATGCTTGTATCACCATTTGCATGATTTGTGTGGTAAGCTGCTTAACTATACCGAAAATCTTCAATTTTACCTGCGATATCTAGAATATAATGCATATTCTTATGTTAAAACTATGTTAAACTATACTAAATTATGAATTGAATGGTATGGGCTTTCTCATTTTTGAATACGATTACCTATAATTGTTAATTTCTGTGTTATTTGGTCTTTTGTGGAGAGTTGTCTCATTGGCCATCATACAACATCTTTTTTTTTAATATATTTTGCTTGATGTGATTTCGTTTTTGCCTTTTATTTCAATTTCATACACGTTCTCTGTGATGAGGGTGTAAAATTGACGTTTTCCGTGAACAATTTTGATTTTTTTTTTGTGGTATTAAAATAGAAACCTATTTTTTGTTGTCCTTAAACTCTATTTATGAAGGACTGGTACTATTTGAAGCAATGTACGGAAACAAGTCAAGTTTAAAAAGCGAGGAGCTAGTTCCTTGAAGTTTTATCAGGTTTAAGAGTATTATTCTGACTCCGATGTTGCATATGAACATGGATATATGGGACCTTTTTTGACACTCCTATATATAAAAGAAGTTATAGGTAGCGGATGCGGTTACCGAAATAGATGCCTCGGTAACAATAATAAAAAATAAAAACATTTTTTTTGTTTTGCTTCACGGAGTCAAAAAGCGAGACAAAGGTATGCTGTTTCCGACGTCGGCGGCATCAACACTGTATTAGTTTGTGATTATGTCTTGTTTATTGGGAACAACTAGTGGTAGGTCAATGATATTTGGTATGCAGTTGTATTAATATTGTCACATCTCATTACTAAGGAAATAATTTGGTTCTGCACCCTCAATTATGGTCTATTGACTTTGAAATGTTTGCTTAGTTTTTATGTATAAGTTTGTGATTATGTCAGTTTATGGGGAGCCACTAGTGATAATTTGATGACAATTGGTATGCAGTTGTATAAGCTTTGTCATATCTCATTTCCATGGAGATTATTTGGTTCCGTCCCTCAGTTATAGTCTATTGACTTTGAAACTTTTGCTTAGTTTAGATAAAAAAAAAATATAATTTAGTAAGGATTCTCAAAATATCAACACATTTAAATTGAAATCACAATATGAAGTTCCAAAGTTAGAACAGAACATTCAAATAAGTCTATCAAAAAATTGCATTGTAAAATAATGTAAAAGTCATAAAAAAAAATGTAAAATGAATATTAACGGCTTCTTCACAAACTGAATTCTACCGTTAACACCCTACACTATATAACTTTATCGTAATCTCATTTCAATATTAAATTCAAAACCCCAAAATACAAAAACTCTTTAACTCAATTATTACTAGAGCACGCTGTGTGGAATTATACTCTATATTTAGTGGGGCTTTGTATAAAACAGGACACAATAAAGTAAAGAAGAATTATCCTGGGAAATGAAGCATATCGGTTTTACTCAAAACAAGCTGCAGTGTCTTAAAGACATCGTGGTATAATAAACCCGTAAGCCCTTAATAATATGAAATTACTACTGCAGACTTATATATAGACCTTGGTATAATTAATCAAACGATTATCTCTATAGCCCTTGATTTTGGAAAGGAAATAAGAGTGTTTTGTGATATCAGTATCGCGTTTGACTTGGCCTCCTTTATTAACTAGAAACATATCGAATGAGAGGAGACTTATTAAAATGGTTCAAAAGTTTTTTATTTGAAAGAATACAAAGAGTTGTCATAGGAGGACAGACCTCTGATGTGTATAGCATTGAAGCAGGTGTCCCCCATGGCTCAATTTTAGGCCCTGTATTATTTTTAATTTTCATAAACGATATTGTATGTAACATATATCATGCAACATCAGACTTTTTGCTGACGATACGTGATTATATATAGCTGTTGAGGACGAGTATGCTACATCTGATAGAATTGATGAATTCTGATATAGAAAAATTTCACCAATGGTCTCAACAATGGCTTGTTAATTTTAATCCGAGAAAAACTGAAACCATGATCATATCTAGAAAAAGAGCAACACCCCATAATCCACCAATATATATGAATGATACACTGATACAAGAGGTTGAAGAACATAAACATTTAGGGTTAATTTATCAAGAAAACAGTTGTTGGGAAAGTCATGTAAACTATATTATTGATAAAGCTACGCCTCGCTTAAATCTTATGAGAAGTTTAAAGTTTAAGCTATCGCGTAATAATCTACAAGTTATATATATCAGTTTTATCAGGTCTATTCTTGAATATGCGGATACTGTGTGGAATAATATATCAATTTATTTAAAGGACAAACTAGAGAGCATTCAAATAGAAGCGGCTCGTATAGTCACATGTGCCACTAAGCTTTGCTCTAAATCTAATCTTTATAATGATACTGGTTGGGTATCTCTGAGTGAAAGAAGATCCAGACATAAAATTATTAAATTTCACGAAATGTTTCACGATCAAGCTCCTAATTATCTTTGTAGTCTCGTACCTCAACAACTATATCAAGTCTATAACTATAATACTAGAAGTGCATTTAATGTCCAAAATATGAACTGTAGAACTACCTTCTATCAAAACTCTTTCCTACCATCTGTTATTCGTGAATGGAACAGGCTTCCACAAGACGTTAGATGTAATCCATCAAAATTTACACTTAAACATTACATAAATCAAAATACTTAGCAAGTCCCTACATATTATAATATTGGTTGTAAAAAAGGCCAAATACTTCACGCCAAACTCCGGTAGAACTCCAGTGGCTTTAATGAACACCTTTTCCAGAAAAAAATATTGTTTTTCCAGCCTCTGTAAATGTGGGCAAGTTGAGAGCAGCAAACATTATTTGCTAGAATGTCATAATTATAGACTCATCAGGGCACAAACCATTTCTACACTACCAATATATAATGTACAAACATTAGTACCAGGTAGTGAACTCATCAGTGATGAGGAAAACGAAAATATTTTTAAAGTTGTACAAAGATTTATTTTAGAAACAGGGAGATTTGGTCCATAACAAGTATCTTTATGTCGATGTTGCAACTTTGATTTAATGTTACCTTTTTTTCGGAACATTTACATATTTCTCAGATACATGAACCATAATTATAATAAATAGAGTTGATCACATTTTTCGATCAAACTGAAATTCTGAGTAACGGGCAAACCACAGAATAAACATGTTAAATGTGAACTGAAAATTAGATTATACGAGTTTCTTATATACTATGTTCCTAATTTTGTAAAAAAAAATTAAAGGGAGACGGATTTATATAAGTGTTTCTTGTTTCCGAATCCCTGTATTTATATTGTATATTTATATTTCATGCACTTTTTGAATAATTATTGTTTAAACTAAGCGGCAATGATAAAAATAACTGCTTTATATATTTATTAGAAGGCAAAGAAATAACAACTTTAATCAACCGCGTACATCGACACAAACTGGTATATATAAAGGTGCACTCAAAAATGATTTAATCTAAACAGTCATATAATTGATTACTACCCAGAAGCTTTTAAAAAAGTGTTTGAAAAAGGAACGAGATTCACATTCAAATAAGATAGCATATCGTTACTTGAAAACGAAAGTAATTTAAAAATTATAGTTTCCAATAATAATGCTGAGTAACTCTTTAAAACAATGCGTGTACACAAAGAAATTACAAAATGACGATTTCACCTGGTTTGGGCTCTGTCATGTTGGGATAAGTTAACCGTAACATCCCGAATTTTTCAACGGCAATTTTAAAAGCGCTTAGACAATTCCAGTTTACCGTTACGATTCAAATATGATGTTATGGTATACATAGAAAAACCTTGCAGCTGAGTAACTAGTGACAAAAACATGCTACATTTGAGAAAAATGACTGTAAAGATTTTACCTATATCTGCCGTCGCCATATTGAGATAATCGTAATTCAAGTTACGATTACCTCTTTAATACCAGTGAATATGTATACATTGAGCCTGTATTTAAATATCTCCTTGTTTTCCCGCCTTTTTTCAAATTGTCGTATTGCATGAAGGTACAAATTCATAATTGTGTAGGCAAAGATATAAAAAATAAGACAGGCATCCATGATATATAGGCCTAGTTGCTAGTTGAGTTTAAAACAAATGAAGTAATACACATCATTGATATTCATAATCTATGAAATCCACGAAATACTTTAGTACAAACTGTTAATTCATGTGGACTGTCTGTCCGACAATGGTGTACTTTACTCTATTTTATTGTTGTTTTAATGGTAAAATATGACGTGAAATAAAAAGTCAATAATGTCAACCATTGTACAAGGCTCTTAGATTGCCAAATGAAGGTTTTTTTTGTTTTTGTTTTTGTGCTGGTGTTTATACCTTAAAATTTAAAAACATATATGTGACCTTGTTTTCCTGCAATATATTTAACATTGTCTTGTAACATGAAACTGTATATTCATATCTTTCAGGTATATGAGTAGAAATTACGCTTATTAAAACATGCATCACATTTTATAAATGTATGCTATTTTTAATAAGTAAGTTTTAAACGTTTAAACTAATTCACATTCATTGATAATCATATGTATTTATAAACATGTAAGTCATACTATGGAAAATCCAGACAGAAATAATTTCCACTTCTCAAGCTTTCATGTGAAAATGTTATGTATGTCCTATTACTAATAGGTCACGATACTATGAACGTTAAAAGTAATTCACACTCATAAGTAGTCATATCTATTGTTAGTCGTATTTATTGAAAACTTCCGACAGGAAAAACTTTCACTTTTCAAGTGTTCATGTTAAAATGCTATTTATATCCTATTTTTCTAGGGAACTTTAATATTTTAAACGTTTAAAATAATTCACACTCATAAATAGGCGTATGAATAATTATGTATATGTTCCGGACCATATGAGTATTTGGACCATACGCGTATGGTCATGACCATATGGGTATATACTCATATGGTCCGACCATACGCGTACGGTCGGACCATACGCGTATGGTCGGGGTAATTAACACTCTGTAACACTCTATTTCAATTTACTTTTTAAACTTATAAAATATTCATGGTATTACAGTTTGATAAAAAGAAGCTATCATATAGATGATTTTATTATTATATTATAATAAAAAAAAAAAAAGCTAAATAAGAATTAGATGTTACACATAGTTAATTTTATTTTTATATACTATGCGAAAACTAAGATAAACACATTTTATACCAATGGTCATTACCGATTTTTTTTTATTACGCGTGACTTAAAAAAAATATTCTTGAACTGTTACACAAGATTTGATGGCACTGGAAAGTTTTGTGAATATTGTGCATTGCAGTCATGTTACCATATGTTTAAGATTTTTAGCTTTTTTAAAAACACCGTAGACATATCGGAATGACCACCCCAATCCTACATACAAGAATGTAATTAGAGATGAAAGCTAACTATGGCATCAATGTTTAATTTTTACGTAGTATTTGAATTATAACAATAATATACTGTACATGTCATGTAACCATCATTCTTTTTTTAGATAAAGTATTTGCATTATTTAAAATTTTAAATGTAATTAAAAACAATACCTATATGGTCAAAATACTCATATGGTCCGGCCCGTTAATAACCAAACGAGTATTATACTCATATGGTCCGACCATACGCGTACGGTCGGACCATACGCGTATGGTCGGACCATATGAGTATACGCATATGGTCATGACCATACGCGTATGGTCCAAATACTCATATGGTCCGGAACATATATATGGTCGTTAAACAAAGCCATCATCATTAAAGTGTCTGGGTGCATTTAGAGAGGTATGATATTTTTTTTTAATACAACTAGTAAAACTATAGGCTGTTACTAACACTTATTATTTTTTTTTTATTGTAATGTCAGAATAATTCAATTCACCATTTGCATCAAGTCCACCTTGATATTACAATTTTATTTCTCGTGCTTCGTTTTGACCGATTTTTATTTTTCGTGCAACGTTTTTTCGATTTTTATTTCAAATGTTTCAGTGTTCATAGCCCCCTATCGCACCCTCAACTATGTATGATGAATACATTTATTTGAATTATTAATAATGTGTTATGTATATATTTGAATAGATAATCTATTTTATGCATAATCATTATTTTATAATTAGAACTTAAAATGTTCATATTTTGATTCTGTTTTTCTCCGCTTGTTTCATTTGTAATGCCTTTTTAGGTTGATTCACATCTTCACAAATATTGCATATGCCATTACTACATTATATCAATAATGATTAATATTTAAAGAAAATATTCAAAATCTAATCGTGATCGTTTCTACGAAAGCGTATTCAGGTATTAGGGACGTATTTATTTAAAACATAAAATCGACATTGAACATTTTTTGACATTACAAATAATTTTTTATCATTAATTGCGATGATGTCTGGGTTCATTTCACATTTGATTTCCGATCAGATGAAATTTTATTATAAACCGCATGCGGACACGCGCAGAAACTGCCTTTAGATCGACTAGTGTGGATCTAGCCGACGTTAATATTCATGAGGCTAGCCGTCAAAAATATTCATGAGATGAAAACCGCGTTCGAAAAAATGTTTTGGATAGTTATTAGATTGTGACAATAAAATAGCATTTTGCTGTTAATATCCAATATGGTTATGCTATTTATAGCAATATACAGTAATTGAAAAATATTAAGCCAATATGTGTCTTCTGCAAGGTCCGCGTCATTTAAAATGAAAGTAAATGAAAAGTTTAATTGCCTCAGTACACACAAAACAAAACAATAACGATTCATTAAAATTTTGTTATTACTATGTCAATGTAAACTATAATAATTAAAAAAAAATGATTAAATATAGAGGAATTAAAGGGAATTAATTATAATATGGGCGTTCCATATTTAGTTCGTTGTCTACAAATACAAATGTATAGTTCAATCCTAAAACTAAAATATACAAAACATACGATAGTATCATCCATTTAAAAAGATCAGAAAAAAAAACAGAGTTAATTGAAGGAATATAAAAACAGAAAAAAATAGAAACTGTCAATCACTATTTCAATGATAAAATTCTTCAAAATTATGGAGATCAATCAGAGTCTTTAATCTCAACATTACCATTCCATATTCACTGTGTATCATCGCCACCGGAAATTGGGTACTAACGAAGCGGAGAGAAATAGAAAAAAAAGTAAACAAGTTAAGAATTCATTCAATTGAAAGCATTTCCATTCATTTGGTGAGGGTGCTGCTTAAGAAATGATTTTCTGATATATAATTCTTTAAAGTATTAGGGCGATAAGTACAAAATTAATATAAAAATTTGTGTAATACTCCAAAACTTGCCACTTAGTACCTGAAAATTTTGAGGTCGATCGTCCTCTGTCGCCCAATTCTCAAGATATTGAACTGTTTTTCATTATTTTTTCAGACACGTTTTTATATAATAATAGTGTGCATCATATTTACTGAAATTTGTTGTCAAAAACATGTTTTTAAAAGAATATGGACAAAAACATTGTTTGTTTGTTGTACGGCGAATTGCAGGACGTAGTACGGCGAATTGCAAAATAACAACTTTTGTCTGTACGGCATCTTGCAATTTATTATAATGTTATGAGGAAATTAATCACTGTTTGGATGATATCAGGTGACGATATTTAGTTGATATCAAAGCTTTAAAGGCTTACAAATATACAAAATGTCGTAATTATCAAATATTATTAAATATATGCCGTTAACTCAGTTCAGAAGTCCTCATTGCGTACCACTTTTCGATTTTCAACACTGAAAACTCGTACCTTATACATGTTATAGTCGGCTATAAAATTCACCTACCGAAAAATGTGGCAGGACTCAACAAGAAAACTAACGAACCAACTCATAACAATACAATTTATGAAAACAACAAATAAGATAGAGATGAAGCAACGACAACCACCGAAACACAAGAGGGTCCGTTAATATGTTAACAACACCTCGATTTGACAAAAACAGTTAACAACAAATTTTAAATACTGATAAGAGTTAACAGCAACTTTAATTTACCCTTTTTTCCAAACGAACACAAGAGCAATGAAAAGGGGAAGTGCATATCTTCAATGTATTCAAAAGTTTGAAAGCCACTGCACAAAGTCGCAGAAATGCCAAGCACCATAAGGAATCTTTTTATAAAGCTGACTAATTTTCAGAATACACACGCATGTATCATATTTTTTTTATTGACACATGGACAGACAATTGAACGGATGGAAAAACAGACGGAGTGATTGATTCCAAGAAAAAGGACACTACATGTATTTTATAAATAATCGAAAATGCTCCAAACAGCAAAATTTAAGGGATTCTTCTTCTGGTTATGTATATTGTTGAGTAAATGTTTTATGTCAATCAGTCGTAGCCAACTTGGGTTATCGTCAAGACCTAGGAAAGAGTACCAAACAGATAGAATGAGTGAATACTATAGGGCGTGAACGTTATATTTTTTTTTATGGCGGGGGCTCTTATAAATTATGGTTACATCTCAGTTAGGGTATTCATACGACTCATGCTTACATAATTTTATTAAAAGGAATTGCGAAGGTTTACTGATTTTTTTATTTTAACTCATTAAAACTAGTGTATAAATCAGAAAGTAACATGCAAGGTGTCACAAGTTGAAGCACTCTTTCATCTAGATCTCCAAGTCCTAATTAACAACTCTGAGTTGATATATAAAAAGCCTTGGCCCATCTTTACATTTCTGAAGTCTTAGACTAGCAAATTTGACATCAATTTGAGAACCAAGTCCTCATTTTTCGGCCTCTTCTACCAGGCCAAACTGTTCAGTTATTTTACGAATTGCAAATTGAAAAGGTACTTTATTTTTCACAATTCCGTCCAGGTACTCTGGGTCAATATAACTTCTCAAATTTTCCATATACTAAGTACATCTAAATTATTTTCATCATAGGACTGACAAGGGTTTTAGCTGGATAAGAAGTGGCCTTTCCTTTTAGCGTTTTGGATATATTACAAATAGAAGTCAGAAATAACTACATTGGTTAGAGATGTAAAGAGGGGCATGATATATCCCTACGTGTTTAACGCTGCCGCATTTGTTGCACCTGCGTGACCCAACTTGAGTCCGCAACCTTTGCTATATAGTCTTTGTATTTATTTCATTTTTTTAAATTTTGGTTCATTTATATGTTTCAAGAAACAAACATTGAACTTCTACCCCCTTTTTGTAGTTAAATGATTATTCACTTAGGAGACAGCTTCAGGTATACCAATACACAGTTACAAGTTTAGTTTCGCATTATAGCCATGGTAAATTTTCTAAATATGAAAGTTTTTGTACAATTGAATTGATTTTTTAGCATGTTTTATAAGTCATTTTGTATTGTTTTTCAACAAAGATTTGACGCTCGATCTTTTCAATTCAATTTTATGGAAAAAACAGCAAAAATACATATGATTGTGTTTACCTCTTGATAGATATAGAATCATATTCAAAACAGTGTGGTCCTGGCCATTGATTGACGACCTAAATTATCCCATTGACTGTGACAGATTAGGTGAACGTTTGTCGGTTACAATCACTGCTCACTATGTACTTGTTAAAGACACTGAATCTGTGGGATCACCAAAGGTTCTCAACACCTAAATAAAGCAATTCGAAAAACGAATCAGGAATAATACGATGTGTTGATTTATATCAATAATATAAATCAAAACATAAAGGTTATTCCTGAATAATTTTTCGAATTATTTTATTATTAAAGGCGTTAAAAACCTTTGGTGACCCCACAGTTTAAATTCTATAATAAGTAAGAAGTGAGCAATGGTCGTGACAGACAAACGTTCACCTTATCTGTCCCAGTCAATGGGATAATTTAGGTCGTCAATCAATTGTCAGGACCACACTGTTTTGAATATGATTCTATGTCTATGGTTTCAGGAAAGGTATCACTCTTATTGATTAAAATGTTCCTTTAGACCAAGTTTTTGAGATCATTGTGACATGTTCAACCCCCTTTTTTGTCATATTTGGTATCAAATAAATGCTGAATGTTGCCATGGTTACACACAATAAAAAGAGATTATATTTCACCATTATAACTATTGGAAATCAAATCTATGGACGATTCTCTTTCCATAAAAGGACAAAAACGGTTTAACATAAAAGGGACCCCCCCCCCCCTCTTAAATATTTGAACTTAATACTTTATTTTCTTTGAAAGTAAGGTAAATAACTGTTCTAAAATTAGCAAGTTGCCATACAGATAAAAACAAGTTGCCATACAGTAAATTTGTCAACACAAGCAAGTTGCCTTACCCTAGACTTTATTTTTTATGGTCTATATTCTTTAAAATACATCTTTTTGACAACAAATTTCCGTAAATATGATGCCTAAATTTGATAATCTAAAAAATGTGTCTGGAAAAATAATGAAAAAGAGTTTAATATCTTGAGAATGGGGCGACAGAGGACGATAGACCTCGAAATTTTCCGGTACTAAGTGGCAAGTTTTAGAGTATTACACAAAATATTGTATTAATTTTGTACTTATCGGCCTAAAACTTTAAAGAATTATATATCAGAAAATCATTTCTTAGGCGGCACCCTCATCAAATGAATGGAAATGCTTTAAATTGAATGAATTCTTAACTTGTTTACTTTTTTTTTTATTTTTCTCCGCTTCGTTAGTACCCAATTTCCGGTGGCGATATTATTGCCTCTGAAATGGCCCATAGCACGTATGCCCTAGACCCGTACGAGTTGGTCAGGAAAAGAAAAGGGGGTACCCTGGTATATCACAAATTCGAAAATGAACTATTGCCGGCTGGCCAAACGAAGAGATTCTCCACGTGGGCAATGATACCAGAGGAATAGGTACTTATTGCCTTTAACATGGCCCATAGCACTTATACCCTAGACACGTACGAGTTTGTCAGTATAAGGTTAAATGAGGGGATATGGTATCCCGGTATACAACTAATACGAACTAAACTATTGCCGGCTGGCCAAACTAAGAGATTCTCCACATCGACCATAATACCAGAGGTAGGATTTTGGTATTGCCTAAAAAATAGTCCATAGCACTTATGCCCTAGACCCGTACGAGTTAGTCAGGAAATGTTAAGGGGAGGAGGGGTACCCTAGTATATCACACATTCAAAAATGAACTATTGCCGGCTGGCCAAACTAAGATATTCTCCCCGTGGGCAATGATACCAGAGGAAGAGGTACTTATTGCCTTTAAAATGGCCCATAGCACTTATACCCTAGACCCGTACAAGTTCGTCAGTAGAGGGTTAAAAGGGGGTATGGTATCCCGGTATACAACAAATTCGATCTGAACTATTGCCGGCTGGCCAAACTAAGAGATTCTCCACATCGACCATTATACCAGAGGTAGAGGTTGGTATTGATTTTAAAATGGCCTATAGCACTTATAGCCCTAGACCCGTACGATTTTGTCAGGAAAGGATAATGGGGGGGGGGTACCCTGGTATATCGCAAATTCGAAAATGAACTATTGCCGGCCGGGCAAACGAAGAGATTCTCCACACGGGCAATGATACCAGAGGAAGAGATACTTATTGCCTTTAAAATGGCCCATGGCACTTATACCCTAGACCCGTACGAGTTTGTCAGTAGAAGGTTAAAAGGTGTGATATGGTATCCCGGTATGCAACGAATTCGAAATGAACTATTGCCGGCTGGCCAAACTAAGAGATTCTCCACATCGACCATTATACCAGAGGTAGAGGTTGGTATTGCCTAAAAAATGGCCCATAGCACTGATACCCTAGACCCGTACGAGTAAGTCAGGAAAAGTTAAGGGGGTTACCCTAGAATATCACAAATTCGAAAATGAACTTTTGAAGGCTAAGCAAAGGAAGAGATTCTCCCCGTGGGGAATGATACCAGAGGAAGAGGTACTTATTGCCTTTAAAATGGCTCATAGCACTAACACCTAAGACCTGTACGAGTTTGTCAGTAGAGGTTTAAAAGGAGGATATAGTATCCCGGTATACAACGAATTCGAACTGGACTATTGCCGGCTGGCCAAACTAAGATATTTTCCACATCGACCATTAAACCAGAGGTAGAGTTTGGTATTGCCTCTAAAAGTGTCCATGACACTTATGCCCTAGACCCGTAAGAGTTTGCCAGGAAAGGATAAGGGGAGGGGGGTACCCTGGTATATCACAAATTCGAAAATAAACTATTGCCGGCTGGCCAAACGAAGAGATTCTCCACGTGGGCAATGATACCAGAGGAAGAGGTACTTATTGCCTTTAAATAGCCCATAGCACTTATACCCTAGACCCGTTCGAGTTTGTCAGTAGAAGGTTAAAGGGGAGATGTGGGATCCCGGTATACAACGAATTCGAACTGAACTATTGCCGGCTGGCCAAACTAAGATATTCTTGACATCGACCATTATACCAGAGGTAGAGGTTGGTATTGGTTCTAAAATGGCTCACAGCACTTATACCCTAGACCCGTGCGAGTTTGTCAGTAGAGGGTTAAAAGGGGGGATATGGGATCCCGGTATACAACGAATTCGAACTGAACTATTGCCGGCTGGCCAAACTAAGAGATTCTTGACATCGACCATTTAAATAGAGGTAGAGGTTGGTATTGGTTCTAAAATGGCTCAGAGCACTTATGCCCTAGACCCGTACGAGTTTGTCAGTAGAGGGTTAAAAGGGGGGATATGGTATCCCGGTATACAACTAATTCGAACTGAACTATTGCCTGCTGGCCAAATGAAGAGATTCTCAACATGGGCAATGATACCAGAGTAAGAGGTAATTATTGCCTTTAAAATGGTCCATAGCACTTATAGCCTAGACCCGTACGAGATTGTCAGTAGAGGGATTAAACGGGGGATATGGTATTCCGGTATACAACGAATTCGAACTAAACTATTGCCGGCTGGCCAAACTAAGAGATTCTCCTCATCGACCATTATACCAGAGGTAGAATTTGGTATTGCCTCTAAAAGTGTCACTTTAGAGTCCGTACGAGTTAGTCAGGAAAGGATAAGGGAGGGTAACCTGGTATATCACAAATTCGAAAATGAACTATTTGCGGCTGGCCAAACGAAGTGATTCTCCACGAGAGCAATGATACCAGAAGAAGAGGTACTTATTGCCTTTAAAATTGCCCATGGCTCTTATACCTTAGACCCGTACGAGATTGTCAGTAGAGGGATAAAACGGGGGATATGGTATCGCGGAATACAACGAATTCGAACTAAACTACTGCCGGCTGGCCAAACTAAGAGATTCTCCACATCGACCATTATACCAGAGGTAGAGGTTGGTATTGTCTGTAAAATGGCGCATAGCACTTATGCCCTAGACTCGTACCAGTTAGTCAGAAAAGGATAAGAGGGGGTACCCTGGTATATCACAAATTCAAAAATGAACTACTGCCGACTGACCAAACGCAGAGATTGTCCACGTAGGCAATGATACCAGAGGAAGAGGTACTTATTGCCTTCAAAATGGCCCATAGCACTTAAACCTAGACCCGTACGAGTTTGTAAGTAGACGGTTAAAACGGGGGATATGGTATCCCGGTATACAACGAATTTGAACTGAACTATTGCCGGCTGGCCAAACAAAGATATTCTCAACATCGACCATTATACAAGAGGAGAAGGTTGGTATTGCCTCTAAAATGGTTCATAGCACTTATACCCTAGACCCGTACCAGCTAGTCAGGAGAGGATAAGAGGGGGGGGGTGTACCCTGGTGAATAACAAATTCGAAAATCAACTGTTGCCCGCTGGCCAAACGAAGAGATTCTCCACATCGACCATTTAACCAGAGGTAGAAGTTGGTGCCTCTTAAATGGCGCATAGCACTTATGCTCTAGACCCGTACGAGTTAGTCAGGAAAGGATAAGAGGGGGTTCCCTGGTATATCACAAATTCGAAAATGAACTATATATAATTGCTGACTGGCCAAATGCAGAGATTCTCCACGTGGGCATTGATACCAGAAGAAGAGGAACTTATTGCCTTCAAATTGGCTTATAGCACTTATACCCTAGACCCGTACGAGTGTGTTGGTAGAAGGTTAAAACGGGGGATATGGTATCCCGGTATGCAACGAATTCGAACTGAACTATTGCCGGCTGGCAAAACTAAGGGATACTCCACATCGACCATTATACCAGAGGTAGAGATTGGTACTTCTAAAATGGCGCATAGCACTTATGCCCTAGACTCGTACGAGTTAGTCAGGAAAGGATAAGAGAGGGTATCCTGGTATATCACAAATTCGAAAATGAACTATTGCCGGCTGGGCAAACGAAGAGATTCTCCCCGTGGGCAATGATACCAGAGGAAGAGGTACTTATTGTCTTTAAAATGGCTCATAGCACTAACACCTAAGACCTGTACGAGTTTGTCAGTAGAGGTTTAAAAGGAGGATATAGTATCCCGGTACACAACGAATTTGAACTGGACTATTGCCGGCTGGCCAAACTAAGATATTTTCCACATCGACCGTTATACCAGAGGTAGAGTTTGGTATAACCTCTAAAAGTGTCCATGACACTTATGCCCTAGACCCGTACGAGTTTGCCAGGAAAGGATAAGGGGAGGGGGGGGTACCCTGGTATATCACAAATTCGAAAATAAACTATTGCTGGCTGGCCAAACGAAGAGATTCTCCACGTGGGCAATGATACCAGAGGAAGAGGTACTTATTGCCTTTAAATATCCCATAGCACTTATACCCTAGACCCGTTCGAGTTTGTCAGTAGAAGGTTAAAGGGGAGATATGGGATCCCGGTATACAACGAATTCGAACTGAACTATTGCCGGCTGGCCAAACTAAGATATTCTTGACATCGACCATTATACCAGAGGTAGAGGTTGGTATTGCTTCTAAAATGGCTCACAGCACTTATACCCTAGACCCGTTCGAGTTTGTCAGTAGAGGGTTAAAAGGGGGGATATGGGATCCCGATATACAACGAATTCGAACTGAACTATTGCCGGCTGGCCAAACGAAGAGATTCTTGACATCGACCATTAAAATAGAGGTAGAGGTTGGTATTGGTTCTAAAATGGCTCAGAGCACTTATGCCCTAGACCCGTGCGAGTTAGTCAGGAAAGGATAAGAGGGGGTACCCTGGTATATCACAAATTCGAAAATGAACTATTGCCGACTGGCCAAACGAAGAGATTCTCAACGTGGGAAATGATACCAGAGGAAGTGGTAGTTATTGCCTTTAAAATGGTCCATAGCACTTATACCCTAGACCCGTACGAGTTTGTAAGTAGACGGTTAAAACGGGGGATATGGTATCCCGGTATACAACGAATTTGAACTGAACTATTGCCGGCTGGCCAAACTAAGATATTCTCCTCATCGACAATTATACCAGAGGAGGAGGTTGGTATTGCCTCTAAAATGGTCTATAGCACTTATACCCTAGACCCGTACCAGCTAGTCAGGAAAGGATAAGAGGGGGGTGTACCCTGGTGAATAACAAATTCGAAAATGAACTGTTGCCCGCTGGCCAAACGAAGAGATTCTCCACATCGACCATTTAACCAGAGGTAGAAGTTGGTGCTTCTAAAATGGCGCATAGCACTTATGCTCTAGACCCGTACGAGTTAGTCAGGAAAGGATAAGAGGGGGTTCCCTGGTATATCACAAATTCGAAAATGAACTATTGCTGACTGGCCAAATGCAGAGATTCTCCACGTGGGCATTGATACCAGAAGAAGAGGAACTTATTGCCTTCAAATTAGCTTATAGCACTTATACCCTAGACCCGTACGAGTGTGTTGGTAGAAGGTTAAAACGGGGGATATGGTATCCCGGTATACAACGAATTCGAACTGAACTATTGCCGGCTGGCCAAACTAAGAGATACTCCACATCGACCATTATACCAGAGGTAGAGATTGGTACTTCTAAAATGGCGCATAGCACAAATGCCCTAGACTCGTACGAGTTAGTCAGGAAAGGATAAGAGAGGGTATCCTGGTATATCACAAATTCGAAAATGAACTATTGCCGGCTGGGCAAACGAAGAGATTCTCCACGTGGGCAATTATACCAAAGGAAAAGGTACTTATTGCCTTTAAAATGGCCAAAAGCACTTATACCCTAGACCCGTACGAGTTTGTCAGTAGAGGGTTCAAAGGGGGATATGGTCTCCCGGTATACAACGAATTCGATCTGAACTATTGCCGGCTGGCCTAACTAAGAGATTCTCCACATCGACCATTATACCAGAGGTAAAGGTTGATATTGCCTAAAAAATGGCCCATAGCACTTATGCGCTAGACCCTTACGAGTTTGTCAGTAGAGAGTTCAAAGGAGGGATATGGTATTCTCGTTTACAAAGTATGTATTCTCCACATCGACCATTATACCAGAGGAGGAGGTTGGTATTGCCTCTAAAATGGTCTATAGCACTTATACCCTAGACCCGTACCAGCTAGTCAGGAAAGGATAAGGGGGATACCATGGGATATCACAAATTGGACCAGAGGCTCTCAAAAGTCTGTGTCGCACACCTTTGTTTATGTGCATATTAAACAATGGACACAGATAAATGCATAACAAAATTGTGTTTTGATGATGGTGATGTGTTTGTAGATCTTACTTTACTGAACATTCTTGTTGTCACAATTATCTATATCTATAATAAACTTGGCCAAGAAATTACAGTGGAAAATATTTTTTAAAAGTCTACAAAAATTTATGAAAAATGTAAAAAATTGACTATAAAGGGCAATAACTCCTAAAGGGGTCAACTGACCATATCGGTCGTGATGACTTATTTGTAAATCTTATTTTACTGAACATTAATTATTGCTGTTTATTGTTTATCTTTATCTATATTATTATTCAAGATAATAACCCAAAACAGCTATATTTTTTTTAAGTTACCAATTCAGAGGCAGCAAACCAACAACAGGTTATTCGATTCATCTGAAATTTTCAGGGCAGATAGATCTCGACCTGATAAACAAAATAACCTCAGTCAGATTTGCTCTAAATGCTTTGTTTTTTGAGTTATAAGCCAAAAACTGCATTAAAACCTTATGTTCTATTTTTAGCCATGGCGTCCATGCATCTTGAATGGTTGACCGGGTCACCGAACACAATTTGTAAACTAGATACCCCAATAATGATTGTGGCCAAGTTTTGTTGAATTTAACCCAGTAGTTTCAGAGGAGAAGATTTTTGTAAAAGTTAACCGCGACGGACGACGACGACGAAGACGACAGACGCCGTACGCAAAGTGATGGGAAAAGCTCACTTGACCCAAAGCACTCGTGCCCTAGACCCGTACGATTTTGTTAGCAAGGGATTAAAAAGGGGATGTGGTACCTTGTTTACAACGAAGTCGAACTGAACTATGGCCAGCTGGCCAAACTAAGGGCTTCTCCACGTGTGTCATTATACCAGTGGTAGAGGTAGGCATTGCCTCTAAAATGGCCCATGACACTTATACCCTAGATCCGTACGAGTTAGTCAGCAAAATGAACTGTTGCCGGCTGGCAAAATTAAGAGATTCCCCACGTGGACCATTATACCAGATAGAGAAGTGGACCTAGCCCTTAAAATGACATATAGCTTTTATGCCCTAGACCCGTACTATTTTGTCAGCACGGGTTTGAAAGGGGGAGGTGGTACCTCTGTTTACAACGAAGTCGAAATAAGCTATTGCCGGCTGACCAAACTAAGAGATTCTCCATGTGGGCCATTATACCAGTGGTAGAGGTGGGCATTTCCTCTAAAATGGCCCGTAACACTCGTGCCCTAGACCCGTACAAATTTGTCAGCAGACGGTTTAAAGGGGGATATAGTATCACGGTGTACAACGAAGTCAAAATGAAATACTGCCAGCTGACCGAATAAGATATTCTAAACGTGGACCATTTTAGCAGAGGTAGATGTAGTCATTGCCTTTAAGATGGGCCATAGCACTAACCCTGATGGCGTTGTCAAACATATCAGATGTATGGAATAATGTTGCCTCGAAAATTACCCATGGTTTTTATGTCCTAGACCCGTACCTGTCGAACAGCAAAGGGAAGTACTCTTGTATATCACAAAGACCAAAATAAGAGTTTCTCCTTGTGGGCTAATAAAAAGATTAGCGTAGGTGTTTTTTCTAAAAAGGCCCATGTATCGTATATCATAGATCCGTACGTATTGGTAGGAACAGGGCAAGGGAAGTACTCTTGTATATTAAAATATTCAAACATACTTTTACTTGCTGGCCATTTTAAAGGTAATTATTACCTTAACCTCTGTATCATGGTCCATGAGGAGAATCTTTTAGAAAATCTTCTCCTCTGAAACTCCTCGGCCAAATTCAACCAAAGTTGGCCATAATCATCATTGGGGTATCTTGTTTAAAAAATGTGTGCGGTAAATCGGCCAAGAAACCAAGATGAACGCCATGGCTTAAAATAGAACATGGGGGTAAAATGCAGTTTTTGGCTTATAACTCAAAAACAAAAGCATGAAGAGCAAATCTGACAGGAAGTAAAATTGTTGATCAGGTCAAGATCTATCTGCCCTGGAATTTTCAGATGAATCGGATAGTCAGTTGTTAGGTTGCTGCCCCCGAATTGATAATTTTGAAGAAATTTGGCTGTTTTTTTGTTATTATCTTGAATATTATTATAGATAGAGATAAACTGTTAACAGCAATAATGTACAGCTAAGTAAGAACTAAAAATAATTCAACATGACCAACATAATCAATTGAACCCCTAAGGAGTTATTTGCCATTCATAGTTAATTTTTAACAATTTTAATAAAATATGTAGATTTTCACTAACATTTTCCACAGAAGCTACTGCTAACAGGATATCATTTGAACTTGGAATTTTTTTTAATTATAGAATTTGCTTAATTTCTTGTTATTGAAATTTTTAATGAATACAATGTTTATTCTGTACTCTAATGTTCTGTGCTGCGCACAACACTTTTTATTACAAAGAAAATAGTATATTTTCAATAGAATGTACTGTGCCGCGCACAACACTAACTTACCACAATACATTGTATCGAAAGTGTTATGAACCGCTCAAAACATCATAATACCAAATATTGCAAAATAAACATTGAATTTATTGAAAAAAAATAACACAAGAAATTATGCAAAATTATTAACTAAAAATAATTCCAAGTTCAAATAATAGCCTGTTAGTTATAGATAGAGATAATTGTAAGCAGCAAGAATGTTTGGAAAAGTAAGATCTACAAACACATCACCATCACCAAAACACAATTTTGTCATGCATTCATCTGTATCCATTGTTTAATATTCACATAGACCAAGGTGAGCGACACAGGCTCTTTAGAGCCTCTAGTTTTCTGTATTTGTCAATACCGTTAACTAGTTCTGTCTTTTTTAAAGGACACTATCGATGTATTGATCGACGTCAATTCCTCGTGTTAAGAGATTAGTTGGGTTGCATTCGTTTGGGCAATATCTCCATTAATGTTGATTTTGCAGATTTTTTTATTTCTCGCGCTCGATTCACAATAAATCGTTTAAACAGTTTCGATGATTTTAACCAGTGCAATACTATACAGCTATCCGACCAGAAAGCCACGTTTTTACATTCAAAGGTCGATTTTACATGAAAAGCTAGTCTAGTTCCAATAACCGCGGCCATAAGTTCTAGTTGCGGTTATGTAAGGTGTTTCACTTGCGCTAAACTGCTTTTCGCATTCACTAACGTAATTTCGGTTCCGTTGTTCAGATAGTCAGTCGCAAAATACGTGTAGTTCAAGATATTCCGAAGATTAGATGAAGCAAAGAAGAATACAAATGTCGATCAAGTATAAGGCATTGCAACACTAGGAAAAGTTGTGCAAAAACAAACATTGTTTTAGGACTTGAATGAACAAATTCTAAAGTTAACGGAACCGGAATATGCTGTAAATAAGATTATTTCATTCAGATTAAATTTCAGTAAATATGGTAACGAAGATTCGACACGTACGTAAGTTCATACAAAATGTCTAAAATCCTGCAGTCCCGTCACATTGAATCAAATACTAAAGTACTAGAACGCAAACTTTAAATCCAAACACTATACCGTTTGTTTCAACGCACAACATAGCATAGCCACACAACGCACTGTCGTTTGAAAACCAGTTTGCCCAAGCCATTCTCACAATCAACACGCAATAAAGTACATTTCCTGCAGCTTTTAATCAGAGTCACGGCCTACCAAAACTTACGCTTCCAACTTTCGAAGGCACGATTTCAGAATGGCAAACCTTCTAGGAATCACGTGAGTCGGCCGTACATCTGAACTAGTTACTTACAAATATACAAAAGTGTAACTGCTTGAAAGCTCATGAGCTAGAACACGAAGCACTAGATTTAGAAATTCCTTCGCCTTTAAATCAGTAAACAAGCTTACGAAGTTTTTTACGATCAAATTGGAGGTAGCGTCAAGGTCTAGAAACTTTGGGTAAGACACATGAAACATACGGCACACTTCTTCTTCCCATTATGTCAACAAATTACCCGTTGAAGTCAGCAAATATCTCACGCGAGAACATAGAACAAAAACGTTGGTATAACGGACCTCCCTGAAAGCATATTTAAGAATTGAATGCTTCTTTTTGTAAATTTATTGGGGTGTAAAAGCGTTGACCGAAGTACATTTTGTCGGAAGCGCTTCATTCTAAAAATGTACGCACGGTCAACGCTTTTACAACCCTATAAAGTTATAAAAAGAAGCATTCAATACTTATAATTACATTTTTTAGCTAGGATTATAAAAACACGATTTTCATGAAGTTAAATGTTTAAATTCACCTGTGCACTTTATTGTGGGACTTCGTGTCATCATGAATGAAATGTTATTGTCTCAGGCAACTGCTTACGGAATAACATGTGATGTGCAATTAGCCAATCAGAATAACGTATTATAATGAAACATACATCTAATGTAATTATTAGAAGATATCGCTATACCGGACACTGGACAAAAGAGTCGACATCCGAAATTGGTGAAATCTAAATCTTACAAGAATATTGAGACTAGACCTAGCGTTTTCTGTCACGAAATACATCCACCAACTCATTGCAGTAAAATAGCCGACACAGAATACTGTATGAACAAATTTGTTATCTTTAACTACCTTGGTATACACAGACTAAACGAATGTAAATCTAAACACACATTGTAATGAGAAACACCACACAAACTTATGTAATGCACCTCCAAGAAACAACCTAAAACAAGGGAACGAGGTTAGCCATAGAAACAAGGGCAGTAACTCAGCGCATATGAATTTTCGCGCAAAAGATAATCAGAGCAGCAACCCGTTAAAACCACTATCTTCGAATTCGACCAACGTTCAACTCGTGAATGTCATTTATGATACGGAACATAATGCTACTATTTTGTATTCTCAACGGACAGAATTGCAATCAAATATACTCTTGAAAACTTTCGTGGCACAAGTAGGTTCAAAACAGTTCTTTACCGATACGGATATTCTTTTTGACGAAGGAGGGCAAACATCTTTTGAAACGCAGAACTTAGCTAAATTTACAGATAGCGGGAACATAAATATTAATTTATCGGCATTTGGAGGTGCAGAGAAAAACGCGAGACACATAGAAAAGTCAACAATCTATCTGAAAACCGATGCAGGACACTTATTGTCAATCAAAGTACTGATAGTATAGATGATCGGCATGCCTCTACAGAATCACATACGTAATATTGATACACAGAACGGTTATTTGCGTGGTTTAAAGATAGCGCACACGGTGACAAAGCAAGATTCATTCGAGATATCGTTGCTGGTAGGCGCATATCACTACGGGGACATTGTTAAAGATTATATAGTCTTTGTAAACGATCCGACGGCCGTGAAATCCAAGATCGGATAAATGCTTTCGATACTTACATACGGTAAGAAAACAAACACATCGAAGACTAGTATGTTCAATGTTCTAGTATCACACACAGTTGAAAAATACAATCTAGAGAGATTTTGGAATTTAGATTCAATAGGAATAAATAGAAGGGAGATATACGAAGACGACAATGCATATATTTAAGTCTATCAGGACAGATCAATTGAGTTCTGAGAAAACAAATATTTCGCTATGTTACCTTTGAAACGTGATGAATTGCCTATAAATTAAGCAGTCACGAACAGAAGGACAAAAACGTCCTTCAAAGACTTACTCTAAACTCAGATATGTTAAAGAACTACGGAAACATTATACAAGAACAGGAACGAAGAAGATTCATAGAGAAGGTAGATGAAACAGATGAACTTGAGAAAAGTATCACTGCATTCCTAATCATCCTGTACAGAAGGATTCAAGCACTATGCCTATCAGAATTGTTTACGACTGTAGTTGTCGACATCGCATAATTCGCAAAGTTTGAATGACTGATTGGTATGTGGACAAAATTCTGTTAAGTTTACAGAACGAGGATGGGCTGACTATAAGGAAGGGAGAGCAATGATGGAGGAAAGCGGATTCCATCTTCGGTCCTGGACGTCAAACTGTGTGGATATACGTAAGCTAGCTAAAACGGAAAAAGTACTATATGCGGACAAAACACAAAAGTACTTGGTATGTTATGGAATAGCTGATTCGATGATCTGATGTACCAGAAATTAAAACGGCCGCTTTGTGAAAATTGTGCAAATCATGCTACAGGAATAAAATTTGGCATAGACTCAGCTCAGTTGTTACTCTTTTATTTAAGAAAGGGAGGTATTTGAAAAAAAAATGTCTCACATCCGGTAAAAAACTTAAATGGCCGACATCATACTTAAATCATTCAAATATCAGAGGCTAGTGTAAGTGTGTGAAAAGCGGTTTTTATCATGCTGATATAATAATATTTGGTACAAAACTTTGTCATGTACTACTTTTGGATATATTATACAGATTATATGTCTTTTAAAACCCTACTTTCGGTAAAATCCGACATGGCGGACATTGTACTAAAATAAGCTTATTTTTAAGGGAGGGTATTGCTACTGTCATTAAATTGTTCAGGAACCTTTCTTTGATGCTGCTAATGGATACAATAAATAAGACATATGTCTTTAAAAGCATTACTTCCGGTTATATTCAAACTGGCGGACATAAAATATCATTATTTTACTTTAATATTCAACTTTATTTCAAAATGTAAAGAAACTGACTTTTTTTGTGCTGGTCAGTTACCATTTGGTTTTGGCTTTAAGTCATCTTCTAAACCACCTATTGTATTCTATAGATAATGATTCAATACAAAGCTAACACTTCCGGTATATAAAATCAATTTGGAGTAAATTTCAAGGATGAATCCTCAGTCTATATCTTCGATATAGAGTTTTGGATAGATTGATGAAAATAAGATAAAATCACTGTAGTACTTAAACATCCTTAGAATACCAGATTTATGGCCGCAAATATTCACAATCGGAGAGCTGATTTTCCTCATTTACTAAGACAGCGACTGTATTGTTTTTTACATCAATAATGTACAAGCTCCTGATAAGGTGAAGAGGCCTTACAAAGAGTTGTCCAAAAGGGTTCCAATGGTTCATTTTCCCCCGCCATTCATAAGCGTCTGGAACAGTAAGCATAGAAACCAAATCTCAAGCTTGTTACTCATCCATAACCGCCATGGTATATTGCACGTTTTACATGCTGAAAAACATTAGACCGAGTCGTTCAAATATCACCAATAAGTCACATCTTCAAACGCCATCCATGTCAACAACGAAGTTCCCTTTCAAGTAAACGTGCACTTGAAAGGTCATGGATAGATTATATCTAAAGCTTTTCCCACTTCCAACTGCAAGCCAAAGTTCGTCTGCCTCTATGCCACGGAATAACGAAACAGCAATGACAGCAGCATCAGTATCGACTGTTCAAGTCATGAGTCAGTTAAGTCTGTGTATCACTGCATCAGACACATGTTTTTTTGAATATTGATTCTATAGTATAAGCTTATTCATTTTAACTGAGGGCTCATCATGTTGTCAGAAGCTTGCACATTGTGGATGTAAGAAAGGTTGTCGCGGTTGTTTTTATGGGGAAAATCAAGTCTCCCGTGACCTGCGTCGTGTGCATGTGGTGGTAACTCGGAATTTACAAGGTTTTTTTTCCAAATAGTGGTTATTCTTAAAATGTTTAGTACTTAAGTGATTTTATTGTGTTTAAATCAATCTATCCAAAGCTCTACATCGAACATATGGAGTGAGGACTCATCTTTGACATTTACGCCATATTTTTTTTTACCGGAAGTGTTAACTTTGTATTTAAATATCAACTACAGAATATGATAAGTGGTTTAGAGGATAAATTAAAGTCTAAAGTTAATGACCACCACAAAAAAAACACTTTCTTCACATTTTGAAAAGAAGTTAACTATCAAAATGAAAAAATGATATATGTATGTCCTCCATTTTGAATATTACCGGAGGAAAAGGTTTTTAAGACATATATCTTATACATTGTATCCCTTGTAAGCATCAAAGAAAGGTTCCTGTACAATTTATTGATAGTAACAATACGTTAAAACACATTTTAATCACCCTCCCTAAAACATAAGCTTATTTTAGTCAATGTCCGCCATATTGGATTCTACCGAAAGTAGGGTTTTTAAAGACATTTTATCTATAAAATATATCCAAAAGTATTACATAACAAAGGTTTGTACCAAATATTATTATAGCAGCATGATACTAGATCCTTTTCACATACTGTGGATTGATTTTTATTCGTGGGACTAATTTTTCGTGGATTTCGTTGGTACAGGCAAACCACGAAATTTGATGTTCAACGAATGACAAATTTTACAAAGGCTTGTATGCAGACTTCTGTAAAACCACGAAATTAAATATCCACGAATATGTAAGTTTCCCTGAATCAACGAAAATTGGTACCCACGAACATAAATGAATCCGGTTACAATACATGTACCAACAAAGAAGCTCATACAGGATCTATGGAATAGTGGATTGAATTGGGATAAACACGTTTTGAAAAACTTTAAGGATTACTGTAGCAAGCGACTAAGAGAAAGCGACACACAACGTAATTCCGAGATATTATTTCTCCGGTAATTCTACTTCGGAATAGTCTGGTAACAGCGCTTCTATTCTTTAATGGTCGATGTGGAGAATCTCTTAGTTTGGCCAGCCGGCAATAGTTTAGTTCGAGTTCGTTATATACAGGGATACCAAATCCCCCTTTTACCCTCTACTGAGAAACTCGTACGGGTCTATGGTATAAGTGCTATGTGCCATTTCAAAGGCAATAACTACCTCTTCCTCTGGTTTCATTGCCCACGTGGAGAATCTCGTCGTTTGGCCAGCCGGCAAAAGTTCATTTTCGAATTTGTGATATACCAGGGTACCCTCCTTATCCTTTTCTGAATAACACGTACGGGTCTAGGGCATAAGTGCTATGAGCCATTTTAAAGGCAATACCAACCTCTACCTCTTGTATAATGGTCAATGTGGAGAATCTCTTAGTTTGGCCAGCCGGCAATAGTTCATTTTCGAATTTGTGATAGACCAGGGTACCCCCCATTATCCTTTCCTGACTTACTCGAACGGGTCTAGGGCATAAGTTCTATACGCCATTTTAGAGGCAATACCAACCTCTACCTCTGGTATAATATTCGATGTGGAGAATCTCTTAGTTTGTCCAGCCGGCAATAGTTCAGTTCGAATTCGTTGTATACCATATCCCCCCTTTTAACCCTCTACTGACAAACTCGTAAGGGTCTAGGGTATAAGTGCTATGGGCCATTTTAAAAGCAATAAGTACATCTTCCTCTGGTATCATTACCCTCGTAGAGAATCTATTCGTTTGGCCAGCCGGCAATAGTTCAGTTCGAATTCGTTGTATACCATATCCCCCCTTTTTACCCTCTACTGAGAAACTCGTACGGGTCAATGGTATAAGTGCTATGTGCCATTTCAAAGGCAATAACTACCTCTTCCTCTGGTTTCATTGCCCACGTGGAGAATCTCGTCGTTTGGCCAGCCGGCAAAAGTTCATTTTCGAATTTGTGATATACCAGGGTACCCTCCTTATCCTTTTCTGACTAACACGTACGGGTCTAGGGCATAAGCGCTATGAGCCATTTTAAAGGCAATACCAACCTCTACCTCTTGTATAATGGTCAATGTGGAGAATCTCTTAGTTTGGCCAGCCGGCAATAGTTCATTTTCGAATTTGTGATAGACCAGGGTACCCCCCATTATCCTTTCCTGACTTACTCGTACGGGTCTAGGGCATAAGTTCTATACGCCATTTTAGAGGCAATACCAACCTCTACCTCTGGTATAATATTCGATGTGGAGAATCTCTTAGTTTGTCCAGCCGGCAATAGTTCAGTTCGAATTCGTTGTATACCATATCCCCTCTTTTAACCCTCTACTGACAAAATCGTAAGGGTCTAGGGTATAAGTGCTATGGGCCATTTTAAAAGCAATAAGTACATCTTCCTCTGGTATCATTACCCTCGTAGAGAATCTATTCGTTTGGCCAGCCGGCAATAGTTCATTTTCGAATTTGTGATATACCAGGGTACCCTCCTTATCCTTTTCTGACTAACTCGTACAGGTCTAAGGCATAAGTGCCTATGAGCCGTTTTAGAGGCAATTCCAACCTCTACCTCTGGTAGAATGGTCGATGTGGAGAATCTCTCAGTTTGGCCAGCAGGCAATAGTTTATTTTCGAATTTATGATAGACCAGGGTACCTACCCCCTTATCCTGTCCTGACTAACTCGTACGGGTCTAGGGCATGAGTGCTGTGTGCAATTTTAGAGAAAATACCGACCTCTACCTCTGGTATAAGGGTCGATCTGGAGAATCTACTAGTTTGGCCAGCCGGCAATATTTCAGTTCGAATTCGTTGTATACCGGGATACTATATCCCCCTTATAACCCACTAATAACAAACTCGTACGAGTCTAGGGCATAAGTTTTATGAGCTATTTTAGAGGCATTAACAACTTCTACCTCTGGTATAATGGTCGATGTGGAGAATCTCTTAGTTTGGCCAGCCGGCAATAGTTCAGTTCGAATTCCTTGTATACCGAAATTTATTTTTTTAAAACACCCGTTGATTATAGAAAGGGTAACTTTTGCTTTAATGAATTAACTTCCAAAGAAAAAAAATGACAGCCAATCAAAATCGATTTTACAATTGACTAGCATTTCCGGTTTCATCTAGAATTATCGAAT
The DNA here is from genome assembly GCF_036588685.1 of Mytilus trossulus. Lineage (NCBI taxonomy): Eukaryota > Metazoa > Mollusca > Bivalvia > Mytilida > Mytilidae > Mytilus > Mytilus trossulus. The sequence goes on from NC_086383.1 coordinate 55,523,964, forward strand.
TTACGATTTGTGGTTTAATTCACTTGGTCGAGGTTAACTATCATTATTTTCTAAATTCTGTTCGTTCAAACGAACATAAATTATTTATGTACTAGACTATAAAATTTCTATATACATCGGCCCAATCTTTTTCTTATCTCATTCATATATAAATAACTAAAACACTAGTTTTAGAACATGTCAGGCACGATGACCATTCTCGTTTATATTATACCAAATCATTACAATACATGTTTATCAAATGAACAACAAATTACAAATGTTTGTAATTTTGCAAATACAGTCCACATCACAGAATATATATACGTCCTCAATTTAAATAAATTTATAAAGGTTGTCTCAACAATCTACAAAAAAACAAACAAAAATGTTACAAAAAGTACATTTAATACTGTTTTCGAATATATATGTGCTTGGGTTTAACTAACAAAAACTACGTGTGTACATGCAAATGGTCAACGCCCTTATCGATAATTTCAATTCGAGTCCACCGTATTTAAATACACTCGGGTTCATAAAACATGTTACACTTCTATTGTTATATTAATAGAATTATCATACGATAAAATTCTTCCGCCACGTACATAAATATATTTGTCGAAACAATTCACTTTATCAACTGTTAATGCATTATCAAAGAAGTAACTATCATTTTCTGCGCACGAGTCACATTAATTAGACCATCTGTGACGGTCGACCGTAAAGTATACTTTACGCCGTACATCTATAATGGTCGACCGATAATCTATCATTGACCCCGATAAATTGTGATTATCTATTTATGTGGTTCCCGCGTGCCATATTTACGTTATCGCGTCTTTGCGGGGAGGTTCATGGAAGAGCCAACACAATCGCTTTATCCTTATACACATCGGACATAGAAATTACCTTTATTGTCCCAATCAAAATCGAAATAATTGATGCAAGCTGTACTTTATTGTAGTTCACTATAGCTCGGGCAAAAATAATCACGATGCTATTACCTACCCATGTTTAAACTACAATAACGTATAGCTTGCATCAATTATTTCTTAAATAATTTCCCATAATTAATGCATATTGATGGTTTTTCTTTTAAACGAATCGCCCACAGATTTCCCAGTTAATCCAAAAACATCTAGGACATAACCTTTCTTAGTGGGATACTTTAAAACGCCCGTCTGTCCCTTGTTACCAACAATTAGAGCATCTTGTATAAATTCGTAAAATTTTGGAACCCATGCAGCTATTACTCCATCGAAACACAGTGTCACAGTACGATTGAACCTAATCTCCATGGTAATGATAATGCAAAAGGATGAAATGCATAACAGTTAAACATTTTAAGTTAGTTAAACATGTTGTTTAAAGTCATAAGAAACCACAAATTAAAAAAAAAAAAGGTTAAAAAAAATATGTTTTTTTTTAAACTCAATTGATAGTTTTCATTATAAAACTTATGTACATATACTTTTTTCTGAAAAAAAATCTTTAATCTGTTCATATTTAGAAGAAGTTTATTTTATTGTAGTTGCATCCTTTCAGCAATTTCCCGACATATATTGTCCGTAAGCACATTGACCTTAGTGTGACCCATCTCGTAAAAATCCGGTGATTGCAATACGCATGTATGTCCTTAGAATAAACTATTATCCGATTGCACATGTTAAACACGTGCTCAATAATCATGCTTTTTTGGTTGATTGTTGACAAACAGGTGACATTCGTTAAACTTCGGCTTCAAAACACGAACTTTAATTACCTGCCATATTTTCACAACAACACTCACCGATTGAAAAATAAATTGACGATTATACGAAATGTACAAATGATAAAATCGTACACAAAAGACTAAGTTTATGATGTTTGTATGCATTGGTTCAAGAAATGGAATGACATAATTTTTCACCGGTCACTCGTTTCTTATGACTTTAACGTAGACATATTACAATGTATAATGAAAATACAATAATCGATATACGGTGCAATTGAATAGTCAGTCACTGTTGTCATTTAAGGTAGCACAGTACAAAGATTTTTCATTCCCAATCAGACATCTCTAAACTGACGTAACCCCACTCATCTTTCTTTAAATTTTAACTAGAGGCTCAAAAGAGCCTGTGTCGCTCACCTTGGTATATGTATATTAAACAAAGGAAGCAGACAGTTCATGACAAAATTGTGTTTAGGTGATTGTGATGTGTTTGTACATCTTACTTTTCTGAACATTCTTGCTGCTTACAATTATCTCTATCTATAATGAACTTGTCCGTGTAGTTTCAGTGGAAAATGTTAGTAAAATTTTACAAATTTTATGAAAATTGTTAAAGATTGATTATAAAGGACAATAACTTCTTAGGGGGTCAATTGACCATTTTGGTCATTTGACTTATTTTTGAGTCTTAAATTGCTGTACATTATTGCTGTTTACAGTTTATCTCTATCTATAATAATATTCAAGATAATAACCCAAAACAGAAAAAATTCCTTAAAATTACCAATTTAGGGGCAGCAACCTAACAACCAGTTGTCTGATTCATCTGAAAATTTCAGGGCAGATTGATCTTGACCTGATAATCAATTGTACGCCTGTCAGATTTGCTCTAAATGCATGGTTTTTAAGAAATAAGCCAAAACTGCATTTTACCCCTATGTTCTATTTTTAGCCGTAGCAGCCATCTTGGTTGGTTTGCTCAGTCACAAAACACAATTTTTAAACTAGATAGCTTATAATGATTCTGGCTATGTTTGGTAAAATTTGGCCCAGTAGTTTCAGAGAAGAAGTTTTTTGTAAAAGTTAACTAAGATTTACAAAAAAATGGTTAAAAATTGACTATAAAGGGCAATAACTCATAAAGGGGTCAACTGACCATTTTGGTCCTGTTGACTTATTTGTAAATCTTACTTTGCTGAACATTATTGCTGTTTACCAATTCAGGGGCAGCAACCTAACAACGGGTTGTCCCTTTCATCTTAAAATTTCAGGGCAGACAGATCTTGACCAGATAAACAATTTTACCCCTTGTCAGATTTGCTCTAAATGCTTTGGTTTTTGAGTAATAACCAAAAACTGCATTTAACCTCAATGTTCTATTTTTAGCCATGGCGGTCATCTTGGTTGGTTGGCCGGGTAAAAAAACACAAATTTTAAACAAAATACATCAATGATGAGTGTGGCCAAGTTTGGTTCAATTTGGCTCAGCAGTTTCAGAGGAGAAGATTTATGTTAAAGATCATGGAGATTTACGAAAAATGGTTAAAAATTTACTATAAAGGGCAATTACTCCTAAAGGGGTCAACTGACCATTTTGGTCATGTTGACTTATTTGTAAATCTTACTTTGCTGAACAGTATTGCTGTTTACAGTTTATGTTTATCTATAATAATATTCAAGATAATTACCAAAAACAGTAAAATTTCCTTAAAATTACCAATTGAGGGGCAGCAACCCAACAATGGTTCGTCTGATTCATCTGAAAATTTCAGGGCAGATAGATCTTGACCTGATAATCAATTCTACCCCGTCAGATTTGCTCTAAATGCTTTGGTTTTTGAGTTATAAGCCAAACACGCCCGGTGAGCTAAAAATGAGATGCCAAAAGAAAGAAGAAGAATCAATCTTTCTAATTGTGATACTTTCATTATGACATAATCATTCCATAGTTAATGGTTATGTAATAAGTTGCAAAATTGTGAAGTCCATACTTTTGTTTAGTCTTAGAGGCATGATTTTTTTTATACGTTGTTAGTGGTTTTGAACTAGCTGTCAGATAACTGCGAGTACTCTCAGATCTGTTCATTGTGTCTTTTTTTGTCGGGATGTATAAGTACCCGGCCACGTACAAAATGTACACTTGTAATTTTTGTCTATCTGATGAGTTAAGCCTTTTTCAACTAATTTTTATAGTTCGTTATTGTGTTGTTCTGTTATACCACTGTCCCAGGTTAAGGGGAGCATTGTTTAACCCCGCCACATTATTCATGTATGTGCCTGTTCCAATTCAGGAGCCTGTAGTTCAGTGGTTGTCGTTTGTTTATGTGTTACATATTTGTTTTTCGTTCATTTTTTTTACATAAATAAGGCCGTTAGTTTTCTCGTTTAAATTGTTTTACATTGTCTTATCGGGGCCTTTTATAGCTCACTATGCAGTATGGGCTTTGCTCATTGTTGAAGGCCGTATGGTAACTTATAGTTGTTAATGTTTGTGTCATTTTGGTCTTGTGTGGATAGTTGTCTCATTGGCAATCATACCACATCTTCTTTTTTATATTTAATGAATTTAGCTTCTTTGTTATTCATTGCATCCCAAAATATTTTACAGATTGTTGCATCTATATCTATATTTGAAATGTTTATCATAACTAATTATCCCATTTAAAAAATCAATTTTCTCATTTTTAAAAGAATATAAAAGAAAAAAAACAATTATGGTAGATAATATGTTTATGTTTGCATTAAATTATATGTAAAAAACATTCATTCAATTGTTCAGGTTGTGTACTAGTATATCAATAGCTGAAAATTTAGTTTCTTATACACATGTTAATCTTTACAATTAAATGTCGAGATTCTACAGTTGAGACATATAAATAAAGAATATTATACATTTATAGGTCTTTCTAAACCTAGGAGTATGATTGTATTTCTCGAAGTATAAATGTTAAATTCATCTTTTTTTGTTATCTTCACGTGCAACTAGAGCACATCCGCCGTGACTTAATTAACGTACCCAAGCTTTGATTTTAGCCATGACTGTTATATATACTCGTAGTTGGGATATGATCAAGTCTTGATGTTTATAAGACAAATGTAAGATGCAGAGTTTTCTCTGAGTTCAAAATATATAACCGGAAACCAGATGTGACATATATTACTGGAATCACTTTCGGATTTGACCTATAACTTTTTTTATTATTTGTGACATGCATAATGTAGAAAACAACAGAGCCTGGGATGGTCTAAATTTTAAACAACACCATTTGCATATAAATGTTATAAATGAAGTTGAATTCTTTGATCTTCGGTTTTTTTTTTACTTCATGCAGGCTTACAAATTTGTTTTAAAAAATCACTAGCATTCATAAATGTCGTATACCTAGCACTAATCAGTAACTGACACATTGGTTGATCATCAAATGTACCCACGAAACCCACGAAAATTGGTATCTAACGAATAATAATGAATCCACAGCAGTTTGTTTATACAAAGGTTAGACTTGAACTATATTTTTTTGCGAAAGAAAGGTCTAAGATAACAAGATAGACCTGCTTCATCCATTCTAGAATTTTTTTGCCAGTGTGGTTAATGCTTAATTGAATTTTTCATGTGTCACGGTGAATTTTCGAAATATGCCTCAAAGATTGTATCGATGTCTAGGAGTTATGTTATGTTCTTTGGGTGAAGACATGAAACAGAATATAAAGCATTCATTTTAGAAATGTGGCTCTTTTTGTGAAAGATACTTGAGGATTAAATTATGTACAAAAATACGTCTACTTAGTCGACGGAACAAAGGCATGAAGTTGAAACCAGTTGTAGAAGCCTTAGAAGTTTAACAAATATATGTTTTTGTTTTGTTTTTTAATATTTATTTTCTATCTTTATCATTATTATTTGTTCACCTCAATTCATAAAACAAATGATTTGTTTCTCTTTTTTCACAGAAATTTTAGGAAACCTTCAATTCAGTATCCTAGATTATCAACTCATATTGCATTTGTGAAGATTCGTTTTCTTTATACGGATTTATTGATCTTAATTCTGCATACAGTGTGTGTATCAAAGCACAACAAAATGAGCGATTTTAAATCTGTTCTAGTAAAGAATAATACCAACGACTATGATGTTATATTATACTTATATTCAATACATGACCTACTGTGTTGGATATCGTATTCATCTAAGATCGTGAAGGCTGGACAGACCTACCTGTATCGTTCCGTAAACAGATTTCAATTTGAGATTCAAGTAAACTACCAACAAAGTAAAAAAAACAGTGGTCGATGTAAGGAAATGGGAAAAAGATGTACATTTCACTATTTTTGATATTAACGATGTGAAGGAAAGTGATTTAGAAGACCACGAATTGGAAAAAAACATATGTATTCGGAAACTGAACATTGGAAAAGAAGGAGAAATAAACGGGGGGAGAAATCTATATGAGATACTAAATTTGAACTTCAATGAAATACGTAGGTTAAGCAAGGAAGAACAAGATAAAACAATAAAACAGGCTTTCCAAAGAGAAATTCGACGTTGGCATTCAGACACCGCTGGGAATCTTGGTGATCATGACATGGCACGCAAAGTGATACTTGCTTTCGATATCCTTAGAGATCGTGAAAAGAGAGCTGATTATCATAACACAGCTAACTATAGTGAAGGGTGGCTTTCTAAATCTAGGTGGAAATCAATTTTTAAAAGTGAATGTGAGACTGAAGAACAAAAATTAAACTATAAAAAACGAATGAGCATGATGGCACTTTCCTTTAGTATATCTGTTGGTGGATTGCTTCTAAGTGTATTGACTGCTGGGGCAGCAGCACCTATTTTTGGTATATGTGGAACTTTAGGGTCTGGTCTTCTTTTTGGAGGGATTCAAAGTTTTTTGAGAACTATCAAACAAAAGAGTATCGAGGAAGGATGTGACTGGGGGGACTATGGTAAAAGTTTCGGACTTGGATTTATTGGTGGAGCCATTACAGGTGGAGCTGGTGTTGGAATTACTGCTGGCATCGTAGGCATAGGCAGTGCTGCAACTCAAGCTTCTGCTGCAACGATAGGACAACTTATAGGAAATGGTGCAAGTTCAGCTGCTGTAGGAGGGGTTTCATTGTCTCTTGCTGCCGACGCTGAAAAAAAAATCATTGATGGTGTTGACTTAACATGGAAACAAGTCGTTGGCCATGCAGTTGTTGGTGCAGTTATAGGTGCCGCAGCAGGAACAGTTGTTGGGGCAGTTTCTGGAGGTGTAGCTGGTATATCGGCAGAAGTATCTTCTACTAATATAGAAGACAAGTTAGTTCCAGGTTTAAGGAAATATGGTGTGTCGCTATCAAAAGGTTTAGCAAAGGCTGTAACTAACAAAAGTACAGTTTCTGTACTTGGGGCAGTCACAGGTATCATTGAAGAGCGATTGGACGACGATCTGGAAAATCGACCAATAAGTGAGCACATTACGGGGATCGGAACTAATCTAGTAGTAAACGTCTTGAGGGATGTAGCTTCTGGTGTTATGTCAATTACAGCCGATCACGTTGATACTGAAATGGAAGTCAATCGAAAAGTAGACAGCAACGATATAGATATTGTTGATAGTACTGCCGATGTAGAAACATTCAATGGAACAGTCAATGAACAAGATGTAGATAAAGTTGGGAGATTGGATTCCAACAAGATCGAGACGGAATCGAAACAACATAAACGACAAAGAATCAGATGTGAAATAGACGAAATGTCAAGATTGACATTGGCTGACACAACTGTTAAAGTAAAAAACAATCAACTTCCTGACCACTGTGTTAGTACTGATAGTAATGGAGATGTTTATTTTGATGCAAACAGTGTAAAAGGTGATTCAAATACAGAGATATCTGAAAGCGAAGATAGTAGTTGCATATACGCAGAACCAAGTGCTCGATTCAAATATATATCAGAAGGGTTATGGAAATCTAAGATGATTGTAGAATATAGATGCAATAACAAACCAATGCAAAAAGAAACATCTGGCAGTGGAACTGCTATAGAAATTCCAATTGATGCAGAGGATGTTAAAGTTTATTTCAAAGTAATGAGATTCATCATTATGTGGTGCGACTTGAAGAAGTGGGATAGATTTGAAAACCAATGGTTTAACGAACCTCATATATTTACATATAAATGCCCTCCGGAACAGAGAACCTTCACTATTAGTGGCTCACTTTATTTTGAACGTGTCACTCACATTTCAAATGAAATGCAATTCAATTCAATTCAATGTTTTATTAAAGTCTCATCTCTCAACAAGTACAATCAATCTTTATACAATAGTAACATTGTAAAATAACACTAAATAAAATGAGAGCCATTCTATACAGAATTATAAGAGACTATTAAAATGCATAGATAATAATAATACATAATATGAAATAAAATACTATGTACAATATATAAAATTCCTACGTCTTTTTAAAATTAAATGACAGGTTTTGGCACACACACGAATCATATTTACATCTGAGAATAAAAACACTAACTTTTGATTATCATCTAAAGTATTAAAATTATCATTAAAAGTTTCAGCAACATGATATAAATGGTTTCTAAAATCGTCATAAAGAGGACATCTTAATAAAACATGCGCTTCATCTTCAATAAAAACGTCACATATATGGCACACTCTATTTTCTAAAACAATATTTTCATACCTCCCTGTTTCAATTCTAAGGGGAGCAACACCACATCTAAATTTGGCGAAAGCACTTCTGTGACTGAAGGGTAAAGCTATTTTGCAGTATTCCTCTGGTTCAAAATTTTCCTTAAACAGTCTGTAAGTTCGTAGCTTATTGCCACCTCTACCCGATATAGATTTATCAAAATGCAAAACAGCATGCCAATTATCGACATGTTTTCTATGTAATTTTGGTATAACATTTTTTATAACATAGTTAGTGTCCATATTTTCAGGACACGATAAATGACTTAAATTTAGTTCACAGAAGGTTTTCTTTACTACAAAATTCCAGTTTTTAACACACTTATGCTTAATACTCATACTATCAGCCCACTTGTGAACTTTCGCATTTAAACGGTTTGAGCTGATGTTATTTAATCTACACCACAAACGAATAATACTTTTCCACTGCTTATCAAAAATAGGTGTTATACCTAAGTCTCCAGTAACTGCAGCATTTGGTGCATATTTTCCTACACCGAGAAAAAATCTACAAGCCCTATTATGAATGGAGTTAATACAAGAATATGATTTTACACCCCATATACCTGCTCCATATTCTATTATAGGACAAACTAAACTTTCATATAATTTTACAAATACATCGAAACAAACACCACCTAAAAGTTTACACTTGGCTATTACCAACCCTAAAGCCCTATTTGCTGAAGATGCAACGGCTTTTGCAGTAACATTATAGTCTAAATGCTCGTTTAAAACGAGACCAAGATAAGTATAATTACTAGAAAACTTAATAGTATGACCATTACAATTAAAAATTACATCAGATCTAGGAATAGATGGCGGTCTAAAATGTACAACGTTACTCTTGTTTGCATTAATTTTCATACAATTGTCTTTACACCATGTAGATAAAGCATTTAACATAAGTTGAAGTTCTTTTTCATCGTTTGCTATAATTACAACGTCATCAGCATATAACAAAATACATAGTTTTTCATCACCTATTTCTATTCCGCAGTCAAAGGACTTAAGAAATGTAACTAAATCATTAATATACAAGTTGAACAAAATGGGCGACAAGGGACATCCTTGTTTCAAGCCACAGTTAACATCAAACCAGTCTGTGAAATGACCGTTTATTCTTACAGAACATAAAACATTTGTATAAATTGACTTAATAGCAGAACAAAAAGTCTGTGCAACACCCATTTTATTTAATTTATACCATAAAATATCCCTTTGACGATGTAAATGAAATATGACCTCTCAAAATATTTTTTAAAACAAATGTTCTTGTTGGCTAAAATTAATGGATGAGTGGATACATAATGCATTTAATACGTTAATCTGAATTGCTTAACAATGACTTTAATATTTTGTTTTATATTTTTTTAAATATAAATGCTTTTAATGGAATGAAAAATATCACACATAGCTTATATCAACTTTATATGAATATCATCTTTAAGAACAAAATAATTTATTCAATTTATCCACAAAAAAAATATTCTTTTAGAAAGTGTGTGAAAGTATTTCAAAGTTTGATATTTCCATTTAAGTTATCCTGTCAGAGAGAATACTGAATGTTCAATAAATAATAATTTCGCTAATAATGCTAAATGAATAAAATATATATAATACTGTTATTTATTATGGTAAATTATGAGGTTAATTAATAATTTACGGATTAGTGACCCATCCAATGGCGATTAGTGAATTAATTTTTATCACAACGTGTAACACCTGTTGCAAATGTTAATTACCTGGAGGTCATACAGTTGTCAAAATCATAAAGACGGGTAGATTTATAGTATTTTAATGCGACAATATTTATACACTTTCAAAATGTAAGTGACGAAATTGATTTTAATAGATTTTAATTACAAATTGACTTGGAAATACTTTCGTCAATAAAGAAACCGGTTCGTAAATTACTAAAGTGACGAGCGCTAGTAAATTCACCGAATTATACATAGTGTCAAATGCAGATGATCATTACGCTTCACATCCATCTCAGAAGAGTATTTATCGACTGGATCCCGAGCCAGTATCGGCGTTGGATCAATATTGTGAGATACTGGATTAAACTCATTCGATTTGACAGCTATCGCATCACCAAATTAGCATTAAGTATTATTTGACTATGATCGCTGTAAAAGTAATTGGTGTAGTGAAGTTAAGGGTTAAGGACATATTAGAAACTGTGTAGAAGAAAGACTGAGCATATTTGTAAAAATCAGCTGGACACTGAAAGTGAGCTCCATTTTAAGTTTGATTGCCCCTTATATATTGGATGTCGAATTAGTCTTTTTGGTATTTGTTTAGTTGAAGAAAACTTCACTCATTTGAATCATGCTGACAAATTGAGCTTTTTAATGACTTTCCACATAAGCGAATAACCACAACAAATAAATTGTACATTTTCTTAAGACGCCAGTTGCTGTATAACACTTGACTTTTTATAATATTTGCATACAACAAAGCCCGTAACGGATAAGTGATCGAATTGATGTTTCTTTACCGTCAAAATCAGCTACGTTATCGACAAACTTTATTGAGTAGTGACCGAACTATTGGTACTTTAACGTTAAAAAGATTGACAATGCTGACAAACTTTCATGTGTCGATAATCAAGTTTAATACCGATAGTATTGAAAATAATTCTAATAATATGAAACAAAATATGTCCATGCACCATTTCGATAAGGCGAAAAGTAGTCATTTCTTCAAAGTCAGAACAGAAAAAAAGATTTATGGAAGGACGTCTTGATAGAATTATGTCCTTTACAATTTTACCCAAAACTAAAAGAAATATACTGGTAAACAATTAAAAAGGTGTTTGATAGGAATGAAGTCCTTTATTTTTTCGGACTACAGTGTGTACCGTATGTGAGATGGATTTGAATTCAATCAATAACTTAGATATGTTTTCTCATATGTATACACAAAAGGGAGGACTTGTGTTTGTACTTATGTTAGCATATGTCCGTTTCACATGCCAAACTTTTTTCTAGTACAGTTTAAACGGGAAATTTTTTTTGAGAATTTTTTTTAATATAACAAAATAACGAGCAAAACTATTTCTTGCAATGGCACACACAGAGAATATTTTTTTGTAGTAAAAATCAGTAAGAAAAATTTTCTCAAAAATATACCATGGCCAGGACCTGACAGTTTTTAGCAGTATACAAATGAAAATCGTCGGTAAAACTGCACTTGCTGTCATTTTTGAGGGATCATGCAACATTTCACCTATTACCCATAAACAACATAGGTTCTCAATTACTAAAAAAAGTTCTAAAAATAATTTCAATTCAGAGTAAACATATTAACTTCCTTATATACAGTCGAATTTGTCTCATAGGTTACACAAAGCTGGTTCTTAAAACGTTTGTATCAGGGAAACATTTTTATTTGACTTTTAAAACATGTAGGGGAAACGGATTTCCTAACCATTCACATATATATAATATTCCGTATTTCTGGTTTTTTGTTCGATAACGTAAATTATACGTCTTTTTTATGACTACGTGAACTTGTGGCATTTATTTTTGCTGGTCTTTAGGAAGACAATTTACAATTGTGCACTTATAAAGGCTTATAATTCTGTTTGGAAACAAAAATAAATTCCCAATATATAAATATACATGTATGAATATACATGTATGAATATACATGTATGAATATACATGTATGAATATACATGTATTATATGTCGTGTACATGATTGGATTTTTATATATATAACTACCGCACAGAAAAAGTATCATGGATTTCGAGGCTTTCATATTCAAGGTTTTGAATTCTACCCTTGTTGAAAACCTGTGGAGACCTCTGCAGTTTCTTAAAACATCAATTATTTTTTTGTAAATTGAGTGCCGTCTCCCTGAACATGCTGTTTTAAACACTTAAGTCATATCTTTTCATTTTCCTATTTTTTTTCCCTGTTTGTCTCTGTTGTCTTGATTGTTGGAACGATTAGTGGTATCTAACAATATTTACGAAAACTTTCTGAGAATTATGAATATTTCTTCTTTGTCAGATATGGAGCATTACCAATGATAAAATGAAATGCCGTACATCACATCTTATGGAGGTTTAAATTTCAAATATTCGTCAATAACTTAAGATATAGAGCAGTTTTGTCTTCAACATTTCAAATTTTAAAGGGTACATTTGTATTTTTTACTTCGATTTGAAGGAAATTTATTTCTGTTCTTCTGTGACAAAGTACAAGCATGTCAGTATTGCAACAATGTATGATTGCCATAATCCCGGGGACATAATAAACAGATAGGTATGATATGATATGGGGTATTCTGTATCGGACGAAAGAAAAACTATTACAGTGTTGAATCCCATAACTATTCACAGTGCAAGCAGTATAAAATTCCTACATTGAGAAAATCGATGAGGTCATGTTTATTGTAGAAACGATGGATGCGACTCCGATTTTATCGAGGTCGCATCAACTGTTTCTACAGCTAAGATCAGTTACATGTAACATGATCTCGTCGATTCGCACGACGAAGCCATTGTTTATGACAGAACACACATTCTAGATTATGTATTATTGTTTCCGTCAGTTCGAAAGTATTTGATCATTTCAACTCCTTTGTATTTCCTAATATGTGTCATGAATAATGATTTCCTCGTAACAAATGATAGATATTTCGTATTTGATCCTTTACCGTTAAAATGAAAATGCCAATGACAGAGGTTGATTATAAAAAATGTTTTACTGTGTTAAAAAAACTTCGACCTAAACAATGAAAACTTACACGTTGGACATGAAATATTTTGTCGATGAAGAAAATTAAATCATGTCACTAGTTTGTTTGTCGATAACGTAGCTTATTTTGACAGTAAAGAAACGCGAATTCGATCACTACTCTGTTACGGGCTGTATCTAACGCTTCAATTTTTGTTTAAAAATATTTAATGTTTATTTATTTTTGAAATTTCCTTTCGTCAACAAAAGGTCCATTAGGCCAGGTGTATAAATATTTATCATATATCTGTACATATTTACTCATGTAACTATAATAAACAATTGACTTACTAACTTATTTTATAGAATTCTGACATCATAATGCATTTGCATAGTTACTAGTTTCCAAAATTTAAAAGTTTTACATGCACCTTATTAACCGAATGTATGATCCACTTCGCAGAGTTTAAAATCGCTAATGAAAACGTATAATCTTGTAGAAAAGTTAAATTTTCTTCATGTCTTGAAATATAACTATATTTTAATATATATCCAAAATTATCAGGCAACTTGGACAAACACTACATTTTAAAGCATATAGCCTATATCGATATGTTTCGGTCAGAACTTCGAAAACATAAATACTTATGTCTAGTCTGTAAAAGAGATACATTTGTATACGTGAGTCCAAAAAGTTTGAATGGTTTTACACTAGTAGTGTTGGGGTCCTTCATAGCTTGTTGTTTATTTTGAGCCAAGGCTCCGTGTTGAAGGCCGCACATTGACCTATAATGGTTTACTTTTATTAATTGTTATTTGGATGGAGAATTGTCTCATTGGCACTCACACCACATCTTCCTATATCTATAATGGTTTACTTTTATTAATTGTTATTTGGATGGAGAGTTGTCTCATTGGCACTCAGACCACATCTTCCTTTATCTATAATGGTTTACATTTTTTAATTGTTATTTGGATGAAGAGTTGTCTCATTGGCACTCACACCACATCTCCTTATATCTATAATGATTTACTTTTTTTAATTGTCATTTGGATGGAGAGTTGTCTCATTGGCACTCACACCACATCTTCCTTTATCTTTTAATTAAATAAAAGACCATGTTGATTTTTCTATTGAGAAACTATTAGTACATTTTATTAAGATCGGCAAATGTTTAAAACATGATTATGTGTGAAAACAACCATTGAAATTACATTTTAAAGACAAATACAAAACTAGAACTTTTTGAAATTGTTGATGAAAATATTAATATTTTATTTTGAGAACGAAAGAAAAGTTTTGTGTTAGAAACAAAATTCAAAGAAACTGAATTATGCTAAAATCAATCTGCTTGTAATACGAAAATTATTGCATTAATCTAACTGGCATTTTGAAATTTTTATAAGAATTAAGCAGATTTTTTCTCAATATTGCAACAATTAAAATTGCATTTAAGTCAAAAATAACAAAACCGCATTAATAATTGCTCGCAATTATTTCTGTATTCAAAGTTATTTGGTTTTGCTTCGAGTATTTCAAAGGATATTTATGGAAGACAGACACATGTAATTATAAATTTAGCATAGAACATAAAAACACTTTTTATGATGGTCAGTTAAGCTAAACACAAATGGTGAAAAAGTCAGATGCATTGTCCTTTGTCAATCTATTATAAAATTTGTGTATGTCTGTAGAAAAGACATTTAAAATGCAACTCAGCGAATCCATGATATGGTGAAGTTATATTGTATTAGTGACTGATCTTCATAACTGAGCTTTCTTTAATAAAATATTTTGTATGAAGTGCGACTCTTCTTCATATCAAATAAACATGTTTTGGACCTGATATCAAGTAACTTTAATTATAATCATTACTTCAAGGCTGGAATAAGGGGTACCACCAGTCCAGTAGTCAGCACTGCGGTGGTGACATGCAAATCAATTGTATATCAAAAAGAAGATGTGGTATGATTGCCTATGATACAACTCTCCACAAGAGACCAAAATGACACAGCAATTATAAACTAGGTCATACGGCTTTCAACAATGAGCAAAGCCCACACCGCATAGTCAGCTATATAGTACCCCGAAAGACAAATAAAGAAACGAAGTTTTGTATGATTAATACGGAAGCCGATAAGGGCCATTCAAAAAAAAAATTATGTCGTAATTACGACATAGCATGTCGTAATTTCGACATAACATGTCGTTATTACGACATCACTATGTCGTAATATCGACATAACATGTCGTTATAACGACATCGCTAAGTCGTAATTTCGACATATCATGTCGTAATAACGACATTACTATGTCGTTATAACGACATCGCTATGTCGTAATAACGACATCGCTATATATAA
Organism: Mytilus trossulus; assembly: GCF_036588685.1. Lineage (NCBI taxonomy): Eukaryota > Metazoa > Mollusca > Bivalvia > Mytilida > Mytilidae > Mytilus > Mytilus trossulus. The sequence goes on from NC_086383.1 coordinate 55,539,415, forward strand.
AATAATATGTATTATGATTGCCAGTGAATAAATGACACAGATATTAACAACTATACGTCTTCATAATGCCCCCAATAATTAGAAAATCCCCCGCATAGTCAGCTATCAAAGAGGGAGGAAAGATACCAGAGGGAGAGTCCCCGAAATGCTGTGTTGCAGACAGTGTTATTATTCAATTATAAGCTTCCTTGGTAAAACTCCAAATTTCATATTTAATGCATTTTATTGTTAAATAATTTACATGAAGCTTAATAAGTATATATTTTTTAACTGCATAGCTTTTGCTATTTGAATTCATTGGTTAAAGATATTTATTTATATTGTAAAGTTTAATATTTGCATCGTCGCAAAATCTTTGGATACCTTCTTTGAATACCTTCAGTGAGAAACCTCTATATTTTATAAACAACAATCTAGTTATATAAATATACGTGTGTCAAATGGCTATACAGACAGATTAGGTAGATAATACTATGAGAATATGCGAGCCTAACTTGCCAACTAAGCATCCCATCTCCCTCAAAATGAGCGCATATAACATGGCTTATTGTAATAAGGGTGAATTAAAGTATGAATTTCTCTAATGCTACTTTCAAACGTTGGGCACGATATACATACAACACCTTACACTTAAAATGCGACGTCGAAGAGGGTCTTTGACTTCCGATTAATTTTTGCAAGTTTTATTCGGTTTTTTATATTGCTGGTTCTGTTCGTTTTGTGATGTCATTTTATCAAAAAATTACCTCGAGTTGTGGAAATCGATATAATAATGTTTACCCTTTGAGTTATTTCAACTTAAAATGCAGTACTGTCGCAAGTAATGTAGGAAGGAAAGATGGGACGGAAGTACATGTATACGGTTTTCATATTTTTTTTTTATCATAGGATGTTTAACTTTCAAGTTGCATATCATCTGTCATTGTAACATTTCTATATCTTAATTCATCCCCAATACAAATATATCTGACACTCTGCAAGTAAATCGAACATGTTTACCCTTGGTTAAATTTGAATAGAATTGTATTTTCCCTGACACATAAGTTGTCGAAATACACCCCTTCAATTACTTGAACCTTGGCTTGAGAATTATTTCCCAAGTCATCTTCAGATATATACATTTTGAAATATAGTAATCTACTCCTGGGTCGTCCGCGAAAACGGCAAACAAAAATATAATCCCGTTTTTTTCAATTCGATGAAACGGTTTTCGTTGCTGTTTGGGATTCGTCTTTCAATGACCTCCATTTCATGCACAAGTTTATATTGACAAAAAGTTCCGGCTTCGCTGGTACAGGAATTACTTTCATCACGAAATAGCAGGACAAATCGCGAAGTAAAACATTCCGTTAACTAGTATTAAGTGTTTTGATATTGGTGATTGCACCTAACTGAAGTGACGACTTTAAATGATCTATTTCGGAGTACTTCCGTAACATAAATTTCAATTTATTTTACAAAATGGGATTTTCCCCCCATTTCCAAATTCTTTTAAATAAATCGTTAAAAGCTATACAATTAATAAAAGTTGCAAAATTTAACCTGTGTCGAACCTATTTCCCCGGGCGGAGTCTTTAGCAACATGCACTATATTTTTTTTCGGCAGCAATCATTAACATCTTTCTCCAAATTTCAAAACACGATTTGTTTAAATTATCATAAACATTTAATTGAAACTTTAGCACATTTAACGTCGGAAATTAGCGTCTTTAGGATTTTGAAAAGACGTATTCAGACATTTGGCAAAATTGGCTACCGTTTTGTAATGTATGGAAGCATTTTATTCCTTTAAGACCCAAATATGTAGTTAAAAAGGAAAGAATCTTGGCATTTGTTACTCTTCGTATATCTAACTTTTGTTTTGATCAATTATAAAAAAAAAACCGCCTTAACTGCTTTGAAAAATGAAATATCAACCTGGACAAAATGGTTACCGTTTGAAAAACGACTGTGTAGAGAAGATTTTATTGAATCAGCAATATTTGAACTCACATGAGGCAAATATTTGTACTTTTGTTAGATATTATTATTGTCATATTATTATTGTCATATTATTTTTATTCATTTTCTACTATAATATGCAGTCAAGTCAAATGAAATTTGGTAAAATAACGGCTTTAACGCCAGAAAGAACCAACACATGCCGTTGTTCCTGTCAAGAATCAAGAAGATCATAGAATAAGAAATAGGATCACTATACATAAGAGTTAAAACATTTTTTCATAAATGTAACGTTGGAAGGGGACATCCGTTTTTTTCACATAGCTTTCTTTTTTCAATCCTCAAATATACTAGATATTACTTATATGATCAAGAGCTGTAAAAACATAATTCAAAACATATATTGAATTTGTTTTAATATTGGTTCGTGTTTTCTAACATTTTTATTTTGTTTTGCGGATGAAATTTCGAAGATTCTGTTTTAAATCCTAGGGGTTGTAGGAACATCGCGCGTGCCTAACGTTTGAAAGTAGAAATAGAGCTATCAATACTTCAATACACCCATATACCATGAAGCCATGTTGTTTGCGCTTTTTTAAAGGGAGATGGAAAGATTGGCTTGACTTGGTTGTACAATTTCAGTCCTGTAGTAATTCCACATTTCATTCTTCCAAATTGTGTGACTGCATAGCTATTTGCGACCGGTAACTTGTTAATTTAAACGTCTTTCTTTGACTGTACTTTTTTTTTTTTTTTATCTTTACATTCTTTGACTGTACTGCCCTAGCACTCTTGACCCTGTTAAACTAAATTGGTATCTATAACATATATAACTTTGTCACTGAAGGTATCCAAAGAAGGTAACCAAAGATTTTGCGACGATGCAAATGTTAAACTTTACAATATAAATAAATATCTTTAACCAATGAATTCAAATAGCAAAAGCTATGCAATTAACAAATATATACTTATTAAGCTTCATGTAAATTATTTAACAATAGAATTACATTAAATATGAAATTTGGAGTTTTACCAAGGGAGCTAATAATTGAATAATAACACTGTCCGCCACACAGCATTTCGGGGACTCTCCCTTTGGTAGCTTTCTTCCCTCTTTTATAGCTGACCATGCGGGGGCTTTTATAATTATCGGGGACATTATGATGACGTATAATTGTTAATTTCTTTGTCATTTAGTCTCTTGCCAATCATAATACATATTCTTTTAAATATAGCGATGTCGGTATTACGACATAGTGATGTCGTTAAAACGACATAGTGATGTCGTTATTACGACATGATATGTCGAAATTACATAGCGATGTCGTTATAACGACATATTATGTCGAAATTACGACATAGCGATGTCGTAATAACGACATGTTATGTCGAAATTACGACATGCTATGTCGTAATAACGACATAATTTTTTTTTTGAATGGCCCTTATCGGCTTCCGTAGATTAATATAAGAAGTAAAATCACAAAAATATTGGAAGAAAAATTCAAAAAGGAAAATCCATAATCAAATGGCAAAATCAAATTTTCAAATACAGCAATCGAGTGGATATCATATTCCTGACTTGGTACAGACATTGTGTAGAAAATGGTGGATTGAACCTGGTCCTATAGCTAGCTACGCCTCTCACTTCGATAATTGCACCAATTCCATTATATTTACAACGATGCGTGAACATAACAAACAGACAATAGGTAAAAATATCAAAAATTATGGGTACAGCAGTCACATATTGTTATCTGCTTTTAAATCACTGTAACAAAGAATCACAAAAAGGTATAGATCAAATTTAACAATATCATTCATTGCTGTTTTATAATTAAGAAATAATTCATGGGGGCTTGAATATATCGTGATTTTACCACGGGTTGGCCTTTTATGACAAATATTTTACCCTGAGCGATAGCGATATTCGTGTCTGGAGAAACATGTTCTTATTAATTTTATTTGTTTGTGCTATATGATGTTTTTTTTTCTGAAATGATTTATATAAACATGATAAGGATGTAGCAAAATGGAAAATCACAAAAATACTGAACTCCGAGGGATAGTCTTCAATCAAACGACAAAATCAAAAGCTCAAGCACTTAAACCGAATGGATAACAAAGGTCATATTCCTAATACAAGCATTTTCTTGTGTGGTGAACGTTGAATAAAATCGGGTTATAAAGCTAGCTGAGCCTCTCATTCGTATGACAGTCGTATCAAATTAAATTATATCGACAACGATGTGTGAACAAAACAAACACAATAGGTGCATGTTTGTGAAAATGTCAAAAATATAGTTACAGCAGTCAATTTTGTGTTATAATCTGTATAACTATAAAAACAAACCAATGTATGTAACAGTGAAGCACAATATTGCATTTGAATGGTTTTACACTATTAATTTTTGGAACTCTTTATGTCTTGCTGATCGGTGTGAGCCATGGCTCCGTGTTGAGGGCCGTACCTTGACCTATAATGGTTAACTTTTTATAAAATGTTACTTGAATTGAGAGTTTTCTCATTGGTACTCATACCACATCTTCCTATATCTATATAGACCAACCAAAAAAGTAAAGATGTTGATAGACAAATTTACCATAGAATGCCACCGACAGACACATTCTATTACATCACATCTTCCTTGCCAGCATCAAAATGGAGCATTACAAAAGAATTAGTGATTTTTTAAAAATGAGGCAAAGGATACACAACATAGAAAAGCATAGACTGAGCAACACAAACCAAACCAAAATACTGAGGGTGATCGACTGTGCTCGTGAAGGGTGAGCATGCCCCGCTCCACATGACCACGTGTGGCACCCGCCTTGTTGCTCATGTAAGTTCAAACCCGGTGATAAATCTCATTCGGAAGGATGTCACTTGGTTTCGACGTTTCGCAGGTTTTTTTTTGCTTTTAGGATGAGGTCCATTAGGTATGGGACTTTCTATAAAAGGCCATATGCTTTCCTGTCTACCGGTCATATGCTGACCTGTGGTATTTTACCGACCGTGCAAGGGCTGTATAGACAGTCAAGGTCGTTAAAAACTTCCATTTGTTGTGGTACATTATGTTACCAACCGTGCAAGGGCTGTATAGACAGTCAAGGTCGTTAGAAACTTCCATTTGTTGTGGTATCTTACTGACCGTGCAAGGGCTGTATAGACAGCCAATGTCGTTAAAAACTTCCATTTGTTGTGGTATCTTACTGACCGTGCAGGGGCTGTACAGACAGTCAAGGTCGTTAGAAACTTCCGTTTGTTGTGGTATGTTACCGACCGTGCAAGGGCTGTATAGACAGTCAAGGTCGTTAGAAACTTCCATTTGTTGTGGTATCTTACATTCATGTCAATCAAATTTGGGACTAATATTATCGCGTTTTGCAATTTGCTATATCTCCTTAATTTTTAATCACTCAATACTTCATTCAATAATATTTACGTTCTATCATTTAAAAAAAAAGATTATATGATTTACTTACTGTTATATTCATTAGATGAATTTGAAAGTTCTCTCAAAATGTTGATCTCCGAAAAAGAACAGCTGATGTCGATCGTTTTGTTTCCAATCGTTCTGGAACACCGAAGCATGCGATATTGAAATTTAAGTATACTGACGTTTAGAAAAAAATCGGTTTTGAAATATACCGCAAGGTAACATATGTTGCTTAAAAATATAAAAAAATGTGTATTATATTTGTACTCGTTATTAGTTTTTGAGGGGAGGGGATATACCAAAGGTGGTTGGGAAGGGGAGATAACAATATAGCTTGGGGATGGAAAGAGAACATAGTAGCGCTTGGTGAAGTGGACATAATGATGGTGGTTAGGATAGGATGTTTGGGAAGGGGAGATAACAACATAGCCTGGGGATTAAGAGAGAACATAGGGGCGCTAGGTGAAGTGGAGATAATGATTGTGGTTAGGATAGGATGCGTTGGGAAGGGGAGATAACAATATAGCCTGGGGATTAAGAGAGAACATAGGGGCGCTAGGTGAAGTGGAGATAATGATGGTGGTTAGGATAGGATGCGTTGGGAAGGGGAGATAACAATATAGATTGGGGATGGAAAGATAACATAGTATAGCGCTTGGTAAAGTGGAGATAATGATAGGATGCTTTGGAAAAGTAGATAAAATGGGTGCCTGGGAAAAGGAAACCGCAATAAAGGATTTTGGGGAAAAGGAGATAGCAATTAAGGGTGCTTTGGAAAATGAGAAAGCAAGGAAATAGCAAATAGCTTAGGGAAGGGGAGATAACCAGCGTGATAATAGAAGAGGAGATGCCAAGCCTGAAAGGTGATAGGGAGAGGGGATATAACCAGGGTGCTTGTGGAAGGGGAGAAAACAAGGGTAATTGGGAAAAGTGAGATAACAAGGGTGCAATAAAAATGTAATTTGAATCATGATACAAACGGTTTTTTTTTATATTAAAATGCAACAGTTATACAGAGAATGAGTATGCCGTAAAAAAAATGAAAGTAACACTTGATAAGTTGTATGCTTATAAGACCCGAAACACATTACAGGCTACATGGTCAAACGGGCCAAAATATAATAGACAAAACCATGAAAATGGAAATGTATCCCCGAATTCTAAATTGCCACGATTGCTAAAATGCTATTCCTTCGCAACTGCAAGCTGTCCGGTTTGTTGTTGAAGTTTCTGCTGCTCAATTGTATGGTTGTTATGCTACTTATTTAACCGCCACTAAATTGTTGTCTAGTTGTCGTCTCCAAATGTTTGCTATTGTGTGGTTGTTATTATCTCTTATGTATGGTATCTGCGTTCTGTCGTTTTCGATAGATGACATTGGTCGCCACCGGTTTTTCTTTGAGATCGTGTTGCTCTGTCATTAGCGTTTTGTGTTTTGTTTTATGTTCTGTTTTTTTGTCTTTTTTGTCTTTTTTTAAATGTCATTAGTTTTTAAACTTATGATTTTTGATATCCCTTTGTTATCTGATCATACCTTCGTTCCCTTTTTTATAGATATTTTCAATAAAATGGAGAATTTGTCAAAAAGACAACAACCCGACCAAAGAGTAAAAAACAGCCGAAGGCCATCAATGGGTCTCAAACTGGACAGTATATTTCAAAATGTATTTCTGTTACCAGCATAACCAATATTCCCTCTATTCCAGTTGCAGTCTAAATTATCCGACCTTGATCTTGATTTAATTCTTATGATTTACTCTCGACTGAATATGCATAAATTAAATAGTTGCCACTGGACGTAAAGCAAACAACAATCAATTTATAATATCATGTAACTTAAATACGGTATGAATATCAAATAATGATAAAGAATATAGAAAGTTCTACATTCAATGTTCGAAACATTCAATCTAAAGAAACTTCTTTTTTTTGTTAAACCGATATCATTAGTATTTACATTAAACAAAATCGTATGAATAAGGCAAGTTATTGCTCTTTTGACGGTTTAATATTTAAGTTAGAAACTTTATTATATATGTATTTAAACACATTAGATTTATTATTATAGATAACATACAAGTTGAGTGATATGCCAATACACACGTACAAGTTGGATCGTTTTAAAACGGGAGAATGTTTGACGAGAATGCATCACGATTTCTGCTATTGAATGATTCCTACTAAAAAAAAGTTCCATGGATATTGAAATCAATATAAAGAGGGGGATGTAGAAAACTGATTGTACATAGCACCATGTGTGGCTTAAAAATTCAAGATATGTTGGTGAAATATTTTCGTAATATAAAAAAAAATGTGGTATGATTGACAATGAGACAACTATCCACAAAAGACCAAAATTACACAAACATTAACAACTATAAGAGGTCACCATACGGCCTTCAACAATGAGCAAAGCCCATACCGCAAAGTCTTATTTTACGGGTGAGGCAGGTGCTGTCTGTTAACGTTGTCTATGGTCCAATATTTCCCCAATTGTGTGGTAATTCGTGAAAGTCGTTCTATCTATAAATATATATAGTTTGTGGTTTTCCTACCGTCACCCCAACCATTTAATTTGATTTGTTATATATTTTACTCTAACTACTTCTATTTTTTTTATTTTCAACAACTTCATGCAAGACGGCATAATTAATTTGTAATAAAGTTTTTATGTCGTATCATCTTATTGTATAATTAATACCGGTTTATCTCCACTGCATCCGTTCGTTCCTGATCTTCAATTAACCCGATACTTTTTTTATTGTTTAATATTCTTTTTTTGTCCTGGGTGTTAATCGGTTAAATCACTAATGAACGTCGTCATATGGAGATCCCGTACTGTATCATAGACTATCACTAAATCTCAAAATAATCGGAAAACAGAATATCTAGCCACCCGTAACAACAACAATTAAAATGTTTAAAATACAGGTACGGAATCCGGAAATATTTCAAACCATTTAACTCTAACGTAATTCAATGTTCGTCTTTCAAGTCGTGGTGTTTTTTTATAGAAAGAAAGAAATTTAAAGGCGTAAAATCAAGAATAACACACAATTTGTTTGAATATTTACATAATTGTGAAGTACTGCGCAATGTTGTCGTTTCGATAATGATGACAATGGATGGGAAATATTACGTTTAATTGTTCAACTAATTGAAATGTAAGTAAGATTATAGAGTTATAATAAATAAACATGTGCATTATATTATACCTACTAATCGTCAATGATAGTATTATAGGGTTATTGCATGAATATTGGGGAATATTGTCCCGAGTAGAATTTTATATTGCACGAGCTTGTGAGTGCAATATATGTTCTACGAGGGACAATATTCCCCAATATTCATGCAATAACCCTTTTATTGTATAGCAATATAATATTTGAAAGTTAAAATTGGTATAAAGTGACGTTTTGTCGTTGATGACGTCATGAATTTTGAAGATTTATTGCACTAGTGCAATAATAGAATTTATTGCACGCTAACCTTTGGTTACTTTCTGTGGGAAATATTATATTGCTATACAATAATATGTTATATACTCTAATAATTACATTAGATGTAAGTTTCATTATAATACGTTATTCTGATTGGCTAACATGTTATTCCGTAAACAATTGCATCAGACAATAACATTTATCATGCATGATGACACGAGGTCCCACAAAAAAGTGCACAGGTGAATTAAATAAAACTGGATAAAAATCGTGTTTTCATGATTTTAGCTAAAAAAATGTAATTATAAGTATTGAATACTTCTTTTTGAAACTTTATAGGGTTGTAAAAGCGTTGACCGTGCGTACATTTTTAGAATGAAGCGCTTCCGCGCTTCATACAAAATGTACTTCGGTCAACGCTTTTACCACCCAATAAATTTACAAAAAGAAGCATTCAATTCTTAAATGTTTTCAGTTAATTAGACAATTATATTTTGATGGTGGAACTTTAATGGTTTCTTTTGTACATTCACAACTTCGCTGGAAATTGGTAGAAATTAGAGTTTTACAGAGTTGTATGCACACTGGTTACCGGGGCAGAGCCAGCCATTTTCAAAAGGGGGTCCAAAACCAGGAGATATGGGGATTCCAATAATATGTGCCTATTCAAATGGGACTTTTGTATGCCGACTTTTATCAAACAACGAAATCGAATTTGTCAGAATATACACAATGGTTTCTTATAACCACGAATCTTAGCCTACGCACAAAAATTAATTAATCCACAGTTCTTCTGGGTTCTTTACTAGTAGTGGCAATCGACCAAGTTTTTTTTTACTTAACGCCCAGTGGCAAATAGTTCATATGTATTGTGTATACAGAATGAGAACCATATTATACATTTAACACTTGTAAGGGGTCAACAGAAGGAAATTCAGGATATTAGACTATAATTGCATTCAACATATTAAGAATGTTAGACAGGGGTAACAAATTTTCGACGTGAAAATTTGGGCACATACATGTACGAACCATTAATAAAAGTTGTTGTAATTGTTCGCTGACTTGCAGAGAGCGTGGTACAATCATTACAAGAGGTTCCTACGTTTACGACATCATCCTGGTATTACTGTCTCAGACAGACACCCCTCTTTAACATGGTTAAAACTGCCGGATGAGAGAGTAAAGATTACCATATTTCTACACCCCATTTAACCGTACGGCTTTTACTGTATATCAAGTCAAAAAGTCATGACAATGTGGCATATCGTCTTACATCGAACTACCACATTCCGAATCCGACTCCGTGTCACGTGGTTCAAAACAGCTAGATGTATTCATGACACGTTAACTTTTGATCTTTGGAGTGTGTATGATATATTAGAAGATGAATGTCAAGATACAATCGAGTAATCCTTTATCGCAAGGTCAATCGTATTACGGGTATATAATAGTCAAATTTATTTTTAATTGTATGTATGATACAACACTGTCTAACATGAGAGGGTGACTAGGGAGGTTCTTATTTACCAAATCCAATATTTGTTTACATTTTCCCCACTACCCACTGTTTTCCTTTTTTACCGCCGAGATACCATTTTTCTCCCTGTTATATCCAATAACGTCACGATTTTTTTACCATTAAACCTCACTTTAAAAGCAATGTATCCCTCCTCTGACATAAGTTGTACAGAATATTTTGATATTTTTCTACATTTTGATGGACAGCAACCCGACACAACTTGTTCACAAGTATACAGGCATAGAAGGAAGTTTATAAACATGCAATTTATATATGAATTCATATGTGTAGTACCTGGTTTGTCGTATAATATAACATTAAGTAAATTTATCGTAATTAATGGATTGACACTAAAATACATAAACTATATGCACACGAGTAGGTATTTAGGAAAAGAATCTATTTAAATAGTAAATTCAAATCTAATCTTATGCGTATCAAGCTAAGCACAGTGATTTTTTTTTATTACATTTGGTTAAATGTTAACTTTATTTTCCGATTTCGGATGACTGAAACTATATAATTGCATTTATATTAAAAAGCACTTTCAATAAACAGTACTATTTGAATATGCTTTCTGAACACGTCAATAATCCATATATATATATATGTATCATGCTCAAATACACAAATTTTATATATTTCTAAAATTATAAAGTTGCAGCGGATCTCGCATATTTCAATTTTTTATAGTCCGAAGTATACTATACTTTTCGGTTCGGTTCTCTTTTTAAGTTGTTGTATTCTTCTTCATATTAGTTCCTTTTTATTTGCTTTATTTCTGAAAAAAAAGAAGATGTGTTATGATTGCCAATGATACATCAGACCAAATGACATAAATGTAGCTATAGGTCAGTGTACTGCCATGAACGAACCCCACCCCCCTCCCCCATGAACAATACTTCCCCTATACTTTTCTTAGGCTATGCGCTGTATTTGCTGACGAAATGAAGAATCATTATTATACGCCTATTGTTCTGCATCTTCTTCCTGACTTTTACTAGACCCTGTTGAGTGCCGAAAACATCCATACAAAAATGTATGATACAATCATAATTGGCGTTCATTATCACTGAACCTGTATATATTTGTTTAGGGGTCACCTGAAGGACGCCTCCGGATGCGGGGATTTCTCGCTACATTGAAGACCTGTTGGTGACCTTCTGCTGATGTTTTTTGTTTATGGTCGGGTTGTTGTCTCTTTGACACTTTACCCATTTCCATTCTCAATTTTATTTAATATCTAAATTCTAAAAACAAAACACATTTTTAGCTTCTAATTCTTGAAAATGAAGAAAGGTGTAACACTAATGCGTTAGTTTGTTGTAAAAGAGGGACAAAAGATACCAGAGGGACAGTCAAACTCATAAATCGAAAATAAACTGACAACGCCGTGGCTAAAAATTAAAAAGACAAACAGACAAACAATAGTACACATGACACAACATAGAAAACTAAATTAACAACACCAACCACACCAACAAAAAGGGGTGATCTCAGGTGCTCCAGAGGGTTAAGCAGATCCTGCTCCACATCAGACACCCGTCGTGTTGCTTATTTGATTACAAATCCAGTAAATGTTGTACAATAAAAATAAAAGTTAATACAAATAGGAAGATCCTATATGAGTGCCAATGAGACAACTCATTATCAAAGTCACAATGTGTAAAACGTAAACCATTATGGGTCAAAGTACGACATACAACAAGGAGCCTTGGCTCACATGATATATAAAGGGTCCCAGAATTACTTGACGTGTAAAATAATTCAAACAGGGAAAACATACGGCCTACTCTATAAAAAAAAACACTAAACGAGAAACACAAGTTAATGAACCACAACAACAAACGATATAACCACTAAACAACAGGTTACTGACTTGAGACAGGTTGAAACGAACGCAGCGGGTTAAATCGTTTTGACGAGCGCCAACCTTCACCCTAGTAACTTCAAATCTGTATTATCAAACGCATTATTATAACTTTTTCTTTACTAATGTCTGCTTGTAATCATTATATGTAACATAGTCGAAAGTTATTGTACTTAATATATGGGATGGTATGAATTTTAAGAGATTTCAAAGAAAGCAAATAATTTTTTTTTGCAACGCAAAAAAAATTTAAGTATTGAATGGTGCTAAACAAATAAATATACTCTGTTTTCAAAATTATTTTTAATTACCCAATAATACAAGTAATCTATCATATTTTAAAGCGCACATTGTTTGCTTAATTTTAAAGATTTCAAGGACATTCAGAACAAAACAAAAATTTGAAAATATAGTTAGAGTTAGACGTAAAATTAAGACGGTAACGACTTTAAAAAGAATAGCTTTGTTTCTGGTGATATCATATCTCCCTATCTTTGAATAGAAAAAAAGTGACTTCTTTAAATGTAGTTGACTTAAAAATATACCTACGAAATATACTTTAATTCATACTTTGAAGATATATCGTTTTGTTGTAATGCGATATTAAGATGTTATAAAAAAGAAGATCATTGCCAGTGAGACAACAACTATCCACAAAAGACCAAAATGACACAAACATTAACAACTATAGGTAACCGTACGGCGTTCAACAATGAGCAAAGCCCATACCGCATAGTCAGATATAAAAGGCCCCGATAAGACAATGTAAATCAATTCAAACGAGAAAACTAACGGTCTTATTTATGTAAAAAATGAACTTTTTTCGAAGCATGTCACAGACAAAATACCAACATTCAATACGACATGAATTTGGTAAGGGGGGGGGGGGGGGTATTTTCCAGCAGCATTCTGTACCAATTTTAACCGAAAACCGAAGTTATCCTTCCACCCTTTTTATGTTAAAATTAAAGTTAAAAAAGGAAAAGTGAGAGTTTAACTCCTCAAGGATTACGAATTTAAAACTTCAAAATAAATTATTATTATGAAATGTTATTTCAAGGTCGTTTCCTGTTTGCAGTCTGCAGTTGTAAACCACCAAGTGCATGTAATATGCATGTAAAGTTTGAAATTTCATCTTTTTAAAAAAAATTGCATTCATAAATTTAAAGAATGAATTCAAAAGAATAATTATATAAAAATTCTATTTTTTAAAGAAATAAAGTACTGCATTGTGATTAGGTAACAATTTCTAAAAATAAAACTTGTATACAATATTTTTACTTTTAAATGATTTTTAAAATTTATCATTTAAATGGATACGTTGCACAATCAAAGACCGGTACAAACAGACATAGACTAGGAAGACATTAGTTCTTAGAACTTATTTATATAAATAGTTCATGGACATTTAAAAATCACACTCTGAGAAAATGACTGATTCGGTTTTTCAAAGTTAAATAAAACGTTGTTGTCACATTGATAATACAGCCCAACATGTAAGTAAATAATTCTTAAATTTCTTCAACTATTAAAAATAGTAATAACTTTTTTCAACATTAGTGTTTAGGTTTGATAGTTTCTGTTTGTCGAAATTGATCATCACTTAATGTCTTTAATTTCATAGTAGTCGACATGGTAAACACGTACAAATGATTTAAAACATGATTGCTTATACTATAGGTATTACCTAGGTACTTGGGGGCAGAACAATTTGTTTTGCCCTTTCCCTTTTTTCCAAAATCCGTTTATTTTAACGTTTTCTATTATTTTCAATTACTTTCGAGTTTTTTACAGGTTTACTATCCACAGCAGTCACTCATAGAATAACGGGATTTTGGAAACATGAGGGAGGGCCAAAAAAATTGTCCTGTCCTCAAGTCATTATGGTATATATAATACAATACTGAATAAAGTTTTGATGAAAAACATCGATATTAATAGACTTCCTAGTAATAAATAAAAACCTATGTTGACCGTATATTAGTCAAGAATTCTGTAGTTACAGACAAATTTGAAACTTGATAAAAGTTTTAATTTTCACTTTTACTTGTTATGTTATATCGACCCGAAATGACAAATGTAAAATAATTCAAACGAGAAAACTGCCTGCCTTATTTATGTATAAAAATAAGAACGAACAAGAATGTGTTCAAATTACACGGATGCCCCACTCGCACTATCAGTTTCCATGATCCATGGACCGTAAAATTGGGTAAAAAAATTATTTAGCATTAAAATTAGAAAGATTATACTAAAGGGAACATGTGTACTAAGTTTCAAGTTGATTGGAATTCAATTTCATCAAAAACTTCCTTGACCAAAAACTTTAACCTAAAACTCCCATTTTCATTTTCTAAGTTCAGAGGACAGTAAAATTGTGGTCAAAATTCTAATTTGACTTTAAAATTAAAAAGATCATATCATAAGCAACAAGTGTACTAAGTGTTCAAGTTGATTGGACCAATTTCATCAAAAACTACCTTGACGAAAACCTTTAATCTGAAGTGGGAGGAACGGACGCACGGTACGATGAACGAACAGAGCCACAGACCAGAAAACATAATGCCCCTCTACTATTGTAGGTGGGGCATAAGAACTAATATGTAACATATCACCAAGCGAAAACCATGCACTGAATTGCAGACTCCTGACTTGCGAGTCGACAGACACATACATACAGAGTGTGGCGGAGTTAAACATGTCAGCGGGATCCCAACCCTCCAGAGGCAGTGGTGTAAAATTACAGCATAAGAACGAACTATCAAAATCATTTGAAAAGGCTTATCTCATGAGATGGATGCAATTAAAAATATTTCAAAGAGACTATACATTGGAATCGAGGATCGTCACCATTACACTCTCAAAGATCAAACTGTAATGTCGGCCGTCTACGATTTTAGTTGAATTATAAAACAAAATAGTCAAGGATGAAAAAAAGCATTCATCGTGGTTTGATATGAGGCCATGTGTAAAACATAATTTCAGTGTAATGATAACAAGCATCTCCGTTCATTATTGAAATAGTTTGTTTATAGGTTTGCTTTAGGTTGGGGTTTTGATTTAGACTTAAAGGGGATTTTGGTGATAAGTTTCCTTTTTTCAAAAACAAATATACTGTAAGTGTGTTGGCCATGGTTTGTCAAGGGAGAGTGACCTTACAATAGTTTTTTAGGTGGGCAATGGTGGCCAGTTGCAAACTGTTGCGAGGCACAATGTCTGTCCCTATCCAACATTCTACTGTCTGTTTACTTTGCTTTATATCAAGATTGCCTACAGCTAAAAATCATCGTGATATTTATAGAACAATTATTTGGTAATTTATTAACTCTAAGTGCAATAAATAAACATTCATGATGCACTTAGCTGTAAGAGAAGAAAACAATTTCACAACGATAAGTGCTTTCCCTTTTTTACAACATGACTTCCGTTTTATGCATGGATGTACTGTATGACACTCAGAAGAAATATTTTAAGTGAATTTCGTTTGATTATTAATTTGCATTTCATTTTAGAATGGATATAAACATATTTCGTTTTTGAAAGAAGGCAGCAAGGTCACTTTCGGTAAAGAAAAAGGTAAGAAATTTGAAATACTTCGATTTGTTACATGTACAGTAATTAGTTCTTATATAGTGGTACGCAAATTTAGATTCAGTAAGTTATTAAAGGTTTTCGCTTCTTTAAAATATTAAACATTCGACTACATATATATAAAACATACTATATATCTTTATTACGAAAGTCTATATAAACTATAGGTATACAATTATATAAACATCAATAATACATATAATACATACATAAACACAGACTATGTGACAGCAGAAGGTGTTGTAGTAATAAACACACATTATTTTAACATTTCAGAGCTAAGCTTAAAAGATCTAATTATAGATTTACCTAAATTACACAACTCTTTTACATTGTTAGTACTCATTAGTTTAATAAATTTGTACATCGACGGTTTTTTTTCTCTCCATAAAATGGCTTAATATAAATTGTTATAAAACCTTGAAAACGTGGATATTTGAGGATGAAATGAAACTCATCCTCTATATCATTTTTACAAAAAGTACATGATTGTTCTATTATTTCTTGTTATACCATAAAATCTTCCATTTTCTATATATAAGCTAAGTTGATTTGTGGCTACTTAATCTTATTTTCGTTATAAATTTTGTTGTAAACATTTGGAATTGGTTTGCATAAATAAAATGGCAGACAAAAAATATCTAACATATATCTATAATTAGAACATTAGGGTATGTCAAAACTACAAAAATCTGTAGGTTAAATTAGCTTTTTATCATTTTTTTTAGCCTCGAAGATTTAAAATTTGACATAACGTATATACAGACATTTGACCTTCGAGAAATAACGTAATTTCAAATTTCAAAGCAAAACTCTTTTCGTCAAGTTTATAACTTTTCTAAAGGACATTTTAGCATGCAATAATGAATAGAAGAGTTTTTGGAAACACATTTCCTTTGAAAGTTACGAATTATAAGAATTTTTTTTAAATCTATGTTTACAGAACTGTATTATTTAAAACTATAGGCCATCAAAGGTTATCGAAATGATTTAGAATTGATTTACTATGAATGGATCGAACTTTCTATCGTACTTTATTTAACTATATTTTGTTTTTACAAAATTTCTAAATATAGTAAACTTTAAGTACTTGAGACCAAATATCGAGATTAAAATATTGCGTACTGTTTTGCGAAATGAATACACTAGGTATCGAAAAGGTAACATTGAAGCCAATGAGTTGTAACGCTAAAGGATGCATTCAAATGTTGTGCAAATGGATATCTCCACATTTCTTGAGATTAACCAACATTAAGACCAATACGAACATGACGAAGGAAATTGATAAATCAAGTTAATACAATTTGTTTAAATAAAATTAATGCTTGACTTATAGGTTGTCCTGATAGTTCATAATTTGAGTGTGATTCCCATTGCTATAGTGTATTTGTGGAAGAGAAAAAAGTGTTGATTTGTGTTCTTTAGACCGAAAACCGAATCCAAGGGGAGGGTGTGGGACAAATTTGGTTGATGATTAAATAGGGAATGACTGTAGCATGACTTGAGCGCTCCCCTCCCCCTTTTTATATCAGCCATTACAATTATTTGTAAATGTATGTGAATTTGTCGCTCCTGTTACGCAGGAAATCTGCGTCTGAGTGTATTTTGAATAAACAGTTAAACAGTCAATCACAATCAGTTATGGATCCGCCACTGGTGCTTCTAAATAAATTAAAATTAATCGTTTTGTCAGTAATGACTCAGAACACCAAGCAACTACTTTACATAACCGCCTATACACCAACAAATTATTTAGCGATTCGCACTATCCGTACACTGTAGTGAGGCATATGTTTTCACTTTTACAATATACAATTTTAGAAAGAAGGATCTAGCAAAAAAAAATACTGTGGCAGGATAAATGTAATATGTAATTATCTAGTTTTAATTACTTTTAAAACAAACTAGGATTGTTTACAAAAGTACATCACTTAAACTGCCATACAGATTGCAATGCAGTTTTTACTATGACGTAATTAGTTTTTTCCTGAATACTACACCAACATGTTATTTTAAACATGTACAATGAAAGTTTCAAGATTTTGCGTATATGCAGCAATTCAATTAATTGGCTTTCAATTCAATTCTAAGGTTGCATAGCCAATTAACAGGATATATTTTAAACCGAAACTGCAAAGTAGTTTTCTTCAGAATCAGATTCAAAATTAGATTCTAAAGTTAGCATATTTTGATTTTAAACAAACTTGTACAGTACTGTACCTGAGTCATTCTATTTGTATGTGTCATTTGGGCATTTATTAAAGGCGATCTCATTTTAAAAGCGGGATTATATAGGGCAAAACTTGAGGGATGGTAACAAAAACATTTAAATGAAAACAAATTAAGATTAGATGCAGAAACAGAAACGGTTATACAGTGGGTTTTAATTTGAGATCCTGTGTTCTTGAGCTCGGTAGGGGTTTCCATCTTTCTTGCATTGTGTCCGAAATGAAAGACATGCAATACATTTTTATTTGTTGTTTAAAAAAAAATATTTTAAAAGTACATTATCACTGAACTAGTATATATTTGTTTAGGGGCCAGCTGAAGGACGCCTCCGGGTGCGGGAATTTCTCGCTACATTGAAGACCTGTTGGTGACCTTCTGCTGTTGTGTTTTTTTATTTTGGTCGGGTAGTTGTCTCTTTGACACATTCCCCATTTCCATTCTCAATTTTATTACGTAATATCCAAACCCTATGGACACTTTGTTTCGAATATGAAATCAAGGCATCACATTTTAGCGCACCTGTTCAAATATCAAATTATTCTAAACAATAAATTACGGCATTATATTTTAATATACGTGTCGTAATATCACAATATATACTAGTAATTGCATCTGTTACTAGGTTTTACTTCGATATGTCATTTATTAGATTTCTATAGAACTCTCTAATTTTTTTATTTTTTTTTTATTTTACTTCATAAATTTGATACGTATATGTTCACCAATAACAAAGTATATGACAATAAGTATTACGACAAGAACACGTAAAGATAACACAAAATCGAATTTAATAAACCAAGATGATTTCGAAACATTCAACAATTATCTTCTTTTTTTTCAATGATAATTTGTGTATTAGTCTAAAGTTAACGTTGATTCTATAATCTTATTGGTTACGCTGTAACGAACAATTTTCTCTGATATAAAGATAAAACTTCCCTTTTTTTTTAACAAATTAAATACTAAGTGCAACAGACGTACGGTACATGAACACAAACATATGACAAGGATGTTGCCATTTCCGCATGCAATTGTATGGAAGCCAGCACGGGACTTAAGTAAATAATATCATATCGTTATTATAATGTTTATATCGTTATTTCTATATATTTTAATCGTTATAAACATCGAGATAACGATGAAGATATATTAACATGACGATATCACAATTTAGTTATATCGAAATAAGAGATGCATGTGTATATATTGAGATAAAGATATAAATGTTATTTGTTTAGGTCCCTGTGAACTTCCGTTTGATTTAAAGATATTTGCTACCTACATCCACGAGGGTCTTTTATTCATTTTAAAAAATCAAATGAAGATTTACGTGGAAAATACAGACAAAACTAATTAGATCAGATTATGCATAAATAACGTCCCACAATCACTTACGGATTTTTTTATGATGTTAGCGGTAATTAACTATTGAGTAGCCTGCTTTCATTCTGATGTATTGAAAATTTCAAAAGAAGCTGAAGTTGGAAAATATATTTATTAATTCTAACCTTAACGCCCTCTAAAGTATTATCTAATTAGGTAAAACATCTGCTTTTAATAAGATGCTGGAGATTTCTATTTAAAGCCACCTACATCAGCTCTGAGAACTTTGATCAGAGTCTTACAAACAATTTGTGTTTTGCTAGTCTAAATGAAGTAATGGAGATACCGTTATTGACCACATGAGTCTGTCCATCCTTTGTTTGTGTTTTATCAGTAGTAAACACAGTTTTTTTATATATTTCGTTTGGGTTTTAACGCCACCTTAATGCACCGGTATGGGCTATTTCGTATCGCAAGTTTTTATAGGTGGAGGAAGCCGGAGTACCCGGAGGACAACTGCCAATCCTAGTCGATAAGATTGAAGTCGAGAGCACCCGCATGAGCGGCGTTCTACCTCACAACCTCAGTGTTGACTGTCTATAGTGACTACTTAGACCACTTGGCCACTGAGGCTCCTGAATATAAAGAGTAATACGCTCTTGTCCACTCGTACTCAAAACAGTGTGTATAAGTTTATAAGGGATAAAAATATTAATCATTTTAATTTTTTAATAACTATAAGAAACATATCATTTCAGCCCAATATTAATAACACCAAAAGTCTTCGTCTAATGAATGCTTATGAAATGGGCTAAGTATGGTCACATTCTGGATGTGTCTATCTCAACCCAAGGACTTTTAATTTAGTGGATCGGACGTTGATTTCTTTCTGTTACATTGTTTTATGCATAAATCAGACAGATGTTGTCGTTTTTTAGGTTTTTTTGGGGTCTTATTGTCGGGCTTTTATTTTTGTCATGCCGAGATCTTATATATCTTGCTATATACGATATGGTATTTGCTCATTGTTCAAGGTCGTACGAGGACATATAGTTGCTACATTGTACGTCATTAGATATATGTCGTAAAGTATACTTGTCTCACTGGCAATCATACTACTGTAACATTTTGTTATTTTTATATCAAAACAATAATTTCAAATTTTGAAAAAAAACGTTTAATTACGGTAATTCAAAGAAACTTGCATTTAGTGTTAGTTTCATTTTAAATAGTGTATGCATGTGATCATTGGAAGTTTACAAAAAATTAATAACAAATTATAAAAAAGTAAAGTTATTAAGTACATCGTATAAATAAAATACCCTTTTACTTGCAATTGGTTTTAAAAAAAATGCTTATTCATTTTAAGAAATTCATTCACCGCTGAAGAGGACTGTTTTGGGAACTTAAAGGAAGAGATTTAAATATGAAACTATTTTCGTAAGACGACACAAATTAAATTATGATTTATATAGAAATTAAATATTTTGAATAAATCAACCATATCTGACTTGTATTAAGATATTCAACGTTGGTCTTGATGGGGAAAAGGGGGGGGGGGCTATCAAATAGATATTAATGGGCAAACTTATTCAGCATAAATGGCAATATAATTAAAGAAGAGAGAAAAAGAAGTAATAAATTAAAAATAGAGAAAAACAGGGGGTGCTTAAATTTAGTAGAGAACAAAATGGACTGAGACTCCTATAACAGTATAATTTAATTTTGGATGTAACGCGTCTTGTGATTGGCTGACGTTATTTTGTTATGACCTATAGACATAATTTAGTCGCGTTATTCAGTGTGCACCAAATTTTTTATGTTATTTCGTCTTAGACAGAAAAAATATTACAGTCATTCCTTAAATAGTACCAGAAAAAGTTAAAAAAAAAAATTAAAAAAAAATAATTAAAAAATATGAGGTCCCATCCAGACCCTCTTTAGTCATATTTTACGGTGTCATTATGCAGCGATGATATGCAACATAAACTTATTTATAAACGTGTTCATAATTTTAAGTGCAGTCACAAAAGGTTTAAACCGAATGTGACGATAAAGTTTGTAATTTCATCCAAATATGAAGATACTCAGTATTGTTAAATATACAGTGTGACACTGTGAATGTTTAATATGATACTAAAAATCACACCTAATATCTAATTTACTCAGAGATTTATTGCTGAGTAATTATACATATTGATATTCAGAATACTGGGAGATCTAAACAGTTGTTTGTTTTGAATATATTTATTTATAGTGTATTGGGAAAACAAGTTGCATTACTACTAATACCAAACCCTTTCCACTTTTCGGGTGCTGCCTTGTAACAGCATATTAGCAGAAAACAACTATTTCAAAAATGATGTGAAAGGAGGAAAGAAAATATCATAAAAAAATGGCATGATTGTAAGATGGTATTAGAAGTTTCTGGTCTGCAAATCGTAGAGAAGTGTTCCAATTAAAGCAACATTTTAAAATTGCAAATCTATTTTCTCCGCTTAAAATCCTATTCTTACGTTATTTTCTGCTCTTTGCTCGATCTGTTGTGACTTTGAAACATTTCCAATTTCATTTTCTATTGTATTAGTAAACAATGTAAAATTAAAAGGTTCGTCTAAGGACCTATAGTTTAAAGACTGATTATCATCATCGACCTTTTATCAAATAATCAAAATCAATCTGACACGATTATTAAAATACTATACATGTTATTGTATACATGATTCACGACAACAGATGGACAGTGACCACGAAGTAACATGTAAGTAAATAGACTGCTCTTTATAGCTTGTTGTTCGGTGTGTGCTAAGGCTCCGTGTTGAAGGCCATACATTGCCCTATAATGGTTTACTTTTATAAGTTGTTATTTGTATGGAGAGTTGTCTCATTGGCACTCACACCACATCTTCCTATATCTATGAACACTTCTATAATTTAGAATCATTCATGATAAGAAAATGCAGCATTTTGTATTTCGTGATAAAGAGTTTGGGGGAAAAGGAAGAGACTTTGAGAGAAGGGGAAAATCAAAGAGATTTATTTAGATTTAAAAAAAATCATATATTTTTTATACCTTTGTAATATTATCCTCTCAGCCGATACTTGAAATACGAGTAGACTTATACTCTGCTAATCACGACAACGCGTGCAACTTCTTGTTCTTAACCATAATTAGTCAGTTGTAATAGACCACTTTCGAGTTCATCCGTCACCGGCAAAAACTCGTCAATTATGCACGCCTTTATGACGTCATTTACCAGATAGAGGGGCTCGCCTGTATCCCTGCACTATTTACGTTGATCAAGCGTCTTGGTGATCGTCTTTGTGCAGAACTAGAAATAATGGTTGCTCTGTAGGTACTTACTGACAATTCCCTAATGACAGCAGTGTTGATTGTCAATTTTGAGAATTCAATTTGCCGAATAATTCGTACAATATAGAATTATAGTTTTCCAACCACTCGCTCAACATTGGAAGGAAGTGACGACGCCCCTAAACGCACAAATGACGGTGACAAAGGCGCGTATAATTGACGAGTTTTTTCCTGTGACGGATGAACTCGAAAGTGGTCTATTGCACTTACGTTACGACAATAACGGTTGATGATTCAAATGCGGAAATCATGTAAAAGTGGGTTGACATTGTATAAGAATGCATACTAGTAAAAAAATTAAATTCCGTCCGGCACATGTCTGTTTGATCCGTAATGAGGAAACATTTAGCGTGCACTTGTGTGACAGGAGCCTATAATTCAGTGGTTGTCGTTTGTTTACATTGTACTAGAACACACCCGTGATATCGCGGGTCCGTGACTGAATTAAAGTATATAACTATGCGCAAGCCTTATTTTAGTATTAGTATTGTCATCTGATAAAGTCATGCCGATTAATAAGATACACAGTTTTCTCTGCTTTCAAATCTTATTGTTTGAACCCGTCGAACTGGAACTTATCAATTGATCCTGGAATGTAGTATTTTTTAATCAACAGCATTGTCCTATATTAGTTATAAATAAAGTTGAATTGTTTGATTCTCTGTTTTACGTCATGCCCGCTAACAAATTGAAAACTGTACCTATACGCCTTATTTTTCAATCCAGATTTTTAGTATTCCTATGGTTATCTTAGAAAGTCTTACTGATTAACATACTACAATAGACCTGTAACAATTTGATAATTTAGTAGTGTCAACCCTGTGATTATGACCCGTGTATATAGCATATCAATCCTGAATAAGCATATTAATCCTGAATACACCGTTTGTTGGTGCGCCTGTCAGATGCGGAACATACAGATAAGGTAATAGGTAACAGGTGAATATACTATTGGTATCGGTATCGGACTCGACCCGGAACTTCTTAATTATTGGCAATATTAATTACGTGGAAAACAAAAGGGCCTGGAGTGGTGTAATTTTTAATCTACACCTTTGTACTATATTAGTTATATATAAAGTTGAATTCTTTGATTCGTCGTTTTAACGTGATGACGGCTGAAAAAATTGGACCTCGTAATTTTAGTATTATAGATGTGTTACATATTTGTTATTCG
Organism: Mytilus trossulus; assembly: GCF_036588685.1. Lineage (NCBI taxonomy): Eukaryota > Metazoa > Mollusca > Bivalvia > Mytilida > Mytilidae > Mytilus > Mytilus trossulus. The sequence continues at coordinate 55,563,321 of NC_086383.1, forward strand.
TTCATTTTTTTATATATAAATAAGGCTGTTAGTTTTCTCTTTGAATTGTTTTACATTGTCATTTCGGGGCCTTTTATACTGAGTGACTTTGCGGTATGGCTTTGCTCATTGTTGAAGGCCGTACGTTGACCTATAGTTGTATGATTTTTTTTTAGCCATGGCATTGTCAGTTTATTTTCGATCTATGAGTTTTGAATGTCCCTCTAATATCTTTCTCTTCTCTTTCGCATTCGAACTTAAAAGGTAACAGATTTAAAAGATGGTCCATTGAAATTATATTGTGCTGTATATTGCTATTGACAAAAGAAAAAATCGATAACTTAAATTTGATGAAAACGCGAAAAAGACGTAAAACTGAAACATATGTAAACGAGTAGGAACCCATTTTTATAGTTGCAACACTCACAAACTTAGCAGTTTAAACATCACAAGTCATTCAATGCGTTAGAAATTTATTTCTCTACAGCATGCTATGCCTTGAAACCTTTCCAGTTGCACAATTTTGTCTGTACTCACAGAAAATTTTGAGGTGAAAATGCAGCCATTTTAGACGATGGGTCCACATGAACCTTAATGTTTGGGGGTACACGGAAAATATTATCTAATTACTAGTAGTATATGGTTTCTAATCTGTTATTAATTCGCTTAATATGAAGTATTAGCTATTTTGTCTGTTCCTAATATTTTTCTCCCATCATTTTCTATTCTGTATCTCCCATTCAGACCCTCAAATGTGAAATACAATGTACTATGATTTTCATTTTATGAAACAAAACTCTCCATTGAATAAAACATTTGTACTTTTTGTATAGAATTATAAATACAAAATGTATATATAAAAGAATAAAATCATGAGAGGGAATTATTTAACTTCGTCCTAGTACCCTATTTCATATATTTTTTCTATTATTCAATATTTATTACAAAAAAAGTAATCTGTAATTGAATCTTTTAAAGTTGGAATTGTTTTTCTATTTTAACTTTTTATTTCTACTCGGTAATTTGAGCTCTGATTGCGATATCATTGTTTTCTCTTAGATTTAATGAGATGCACTGATATTATTCGTTTCCAAACATAATTGAAACAATTATACTAAAAAATGTATGTGTCTCGAAGGGATTTATCATTATGTCTGTAAAAAGTGAAATATGAATACCATTTAAAATTCTGTAAAGTAGAACAAAATTTGAAAGCTGAAAATTGTTTTTAACACACAAATCTTTTAAACATTTAAGAGATAATTGAGTGACTTAAGCTTTGCATTGAAAATGAAATCTATACACCAATACTTTGCAGTACATTTCACCTATTGTTTACTCCGTAATAACAAATTGCACTGCATTCGATTCATAAAACACATTGTGTTTGACTTCAATGTTCAAATTTATAAAAAAAATAGTTAAAGCTGCAATTAAATTGAGTAGATTTTTTTTTTAATTTTAACGTACCCTAAATAATTGCTCCCATTATTATTGTTAACTATTCTATGTACGAAATGTACTACGTTTTGTCATGCAGAATGTATAATTGCTCGTACTTGTTTGGCTTTATAAATATTTTGATATGAGCGTCACTGATGAGTCTTATGTAGACGAAACGCGCGTCTGGCGTACTAAATTATAATCCTGGTACATTGTTTCACCTTTGATAACTATTATTGCACTGCAATAAAGTACAAACAAGTATTTGGTGTAGTTTGACCGGTTACCATGGTCACCGAAGTACCCAGGATATCAACAGCTCAGAAGTACCGAAGTACTGACTTGATTTACCAAAAAACTTTTCTTCAATAGTCAGATAATAATTATAATCGATAAAGGAGCAACAATTAACTTCACGTAGGGGTGGGGTGTTTTTTTTCTTAAAACAGTATTCTGATCTTAAATCTGATGAAAACAATATTGTTGCCAAGCTGATAATAACACAAAATCGGATTCTAGATTTCCCCAATATCTAATAGTGTTTAATATTGAAAAAGGTAATTTGATTGGTAGCCTTGAAAAACTAAAAAAAAGTTCGCGAAAAAAACATTTTCTGACTCGGACAAATAACCATACATACCCCGCCTTTTTGAATTTTAATGGTTGCTCTCTAAGATTCAATAACTATTAGCAACACGTATTTTTCTGATTATTTATTTTTGTAACCTTGAAACCCTTAACCCGATTTTTACATAAATGAAAAGCATACCTATATATCGTATTTCGTGCCAATTTATTATAATAACATCTAAATAGATATATATTTTTGCTAATTGCAAATCACGTAATTTTCTTGTTATACATGTAGCAAAAGTTTATTTGTATTGAAAACATGTAAATTTCAAATTAATCTAAATTGTGTGTTCCAACGTCAGGTAAAATGCTCATGATGATTCATTATAATCAGCAAATTCTCTGAAAGTACTTTTTATCTCTGTATAGATTTTTCCACGAAACATGTAACCTTGTAATCATCCATTTTTTTTAGTGACTTGATTATTTGTATTGTTACGTGTACTCTATATATACACTTCTGCTAGAAATGTCTATCTTGTCCATGGTTGTCTAGTAATACAACCGACCTCTTCATTCGTCACAACTCGGTCGATTCCGTACCTCTATCGCGAGAAGCAGAAACAACTGCTATGTGCTACTTCAAAATCTAAGATGGAGGAAGACACCCAAGCCACCTTAACGTCATTTCCGTTTGAGCTATATATGTCCGTCGTTAAGTTGAAACACATTTTGCCTTTTATAGTTGTGACTGTTTGTTAAGTAATTGTAGTATCCCACACACAATTGAGAACTGCAGAAGTGCAAGATTCTTTCGATATGCCACGAAACATTTTTATGGCATAACACATTAAACAGCTTTATGTTACAACTCTTCAAATAGCCAACGAAGAAAGGCATTCGCCAATTAACGAAATCTTTGTTTTAATATAGCCTAGTTGGTCAAACGGTATATGGAGCTGTAGCCACAATATCATAGAGGTATGGGTTCAAATCTATGAAAATAAACAACATTTTAAAATTTTTACTTTTATCTAAACTGAAACATTACATATAAGAATAAAAAAGACTGCTCATACTTTCGTTCTTAAATATGTTTATTTCAAAGACCTTAATGAGATGTAAAGGGAATATCGTAAAGTGTTATAACGATTGTGCTCCACAGACAACACATTGATTTATATTAAGATATATTATCGAATACTAAAATTTAAAGATTTATTCTACTTTAAAACTCCAGAAAATCTTTCTAGCCAAAGTGTTCTAGATGTTACCAAGTTGGGGTTTAATTCACAGACACGGCAATTTTCCGGGTTGGGAAATCCACAATTTATGACATTTTTTTTTCTATTAGAAAAATGTCATACATTGTGAGTTAAAATTTTGACTGGTGAGTGAATCGGGAACTTTGACCTTTTAAATTCGTTTTCTACTAGTATCAGCAAAGCTGCAAATCTAAAATTGTGAGCTACACTTATGTTATTTTGGTTGCTAGCTTTGTATGTCCAGGAGAACGTCTGTCGTAAATCCGTTTCCTATCTTGATGCATATATACGAATACAATAGCCGTTAGAATGTTATACAATACACAAGTTAGTGTTGCCATGGTAGTCACGACTGTAGATGACCTACTTTGTTCACTGGGCCATCGAGAAACCAAAGAATTTCTTGAACTTTTGTAAATCATGACTAATTTAGATTTCAAAGAATTCTTATTAATTCAGGACCTACATTTCTTGGAAGGTATTAAACCTTCATTTCTGTTATCAATATACTTAATCATAGATATTTATAATGGACCGTATGGTAAAGATCTGTCGAAGTTAAACAATTGTCTTAAGAAACGTAGGCGGGGTTACAAAGAAGTATAAAATGTATGTTGTCAAGGATTGTGTTAAGTTTTGTCAGGTTAACATTGATTTTTCTCGTATGACCTAACGGGCTGACACATTGTCTAATTTTCTAGTCTGAAAGTCCCAAAGACTTCAAATTCGTTTCGGCTTATTGCTTATCTTTTGTTCGTTTCGATACATCTCTTATGAAGCTGTACTGATCCAATCTCTCATGCAGAGTTATCGGTCCTTGCTGATTACTCTTTATAATATTGGTACTGTTTATCTGATCTCTCTGGATATAAATCCTTAAAATCCAAGCATATAAACGTCCATAGTAATTATAAAGTTTATCTATTTTGTATACAAAATGACGTGGATCCTATTTTGTACAGTGACTAAATTATCGATACAATGGTATTTAACAATGTGCAGATGGGATCAATTCTATGAATGTTCAAAACTATAAATATACATTTGGAAGTCCTGAACTACAGAAAATATTTAGGTGACTAAAGATATATAGATTACTGTATGGATTTTTTTAATGAAATGCACGATTTACTATTTCTAAATATCATTTTAATTTGGTACGTTTTACATACTGTCTTTGATTTCTGTAAGTATATTTATATTATTTTTTAAAAATCAATTCGAAATGATAAAACATGTTTTAGTTGTATTATTCAATCATAATGATGTTCCTAATGAAAAAGAAATCTGGCAATTTTGTTTAAGATACATTTTTTGTAATCGATTCACAGAACTGACTTGTTACTAAATGTAAGGGAGCAAACAGTGTTTACTTACTATAATGTATATACAGATACACATTTACATTTAAAGATAAAATTGAGAATGAAAATGGGGAATGTGTTGAAGAGACAACAACCCGACCAAATAAAAAAAAACAACAGCAGAAGGTCACCAAAAGGTCTTCAATGTAGCTAGAAATTCCCGCACCCGGAGGCGTCCTTCAGCTGGCCCCTAAACAAATATATACTAGTTCAGTGATAATGAACGCCATACTAATTTCCAAAGTGTACACAAGAAACTAAAATTAAAATAATACAAGACTAACAAAGGCCAGAGGCTCCTGACTTGGGACAGGCGCAAAAAATGCGGCGGGGTTAAACATGTTTGTGAGATGTCAACCCTCCGCCTATCCCTCTAACCAATGTAGAAAAGTAAACATTTGGATGGGTTCATGTTGCCTATTCTTTAGTTTTATATGTTGTGTCATGTGTTCTATTGATTGTCTGTTTGTCTTCTTTCATTTTTAGCCAGGCGTTGTCAGTTTGTTTTTGATTGATGAGTTTGACTGTCCCTTTGGTTTCTTTCGTCCGTCTTTTATAACAGAGAAAAATTATTACGTGAAACAGAATCCTGAACGTCCGGAAACATTTATATGCTACCAACAATATCATATTGAGATTATTGTCTTACCTTTGTAGCCTGTTGGTTAATATCTCACTATTATACGTGGCAAAAAATTGATTCTAAACCTGAATAACCATTTTTGCTAGAATTTGTCAATTATTTATTTTAAGAATGAATGAAATAGCTTAGCAATGCTACTCCAAAATTGTTTCCTGGGGGCATGTTAGTGTAAGGCCCTTGTCTCCTCCAATGAGCATAGACCATTGACGAATTGAACTCCCTCCAACTCTATTAATCGCTAATGTTACTAAAGACATCTAAATTGTTCTCGTTGTACACTGTATCTCTGTTTAATATGGCGTTGAACGAACTCAAAATGAATATATAATTCTTTATTTGCCAAAACAAACCCAAACAAACATAATGAAAACTCGACAAAATTATAATACGCATGTTAAAAACAGTTATTGTTCTCGTTTCCTCAGTTCTAATGACTCTTTAATAAAAGACAAAACTGCTCATCATTTGGTGTTCAATAACACGAGTTTATCAGTAAAAGTAAGTGCATTAAAATTGACATATTTTTGTATACAATATTTTAGAAAGATTTCTCTTTTATTTTGATTATTTTTTCAGTTAAAGAAAATGAATAACATTGTCCACTACATCACGAAAATTAGTACTTCTTCAAAATAACCGAACTAGCAAAAGGTGAAATAAATTGAGGTCCGAATCAAATCACCTTGTTCCTCAACCCCAAAGAACATTAACCCTTAAACATGGAAACCAACAACAAAGCATACTCATCATATACAATCTTGTACATGCATATGAGACTGTGTTGTGGATGCTTTTTGCCGATTAATATATTCCCCCCTTTTCGTAATACCTGTAAGGCTGTTTTGTAATCACGATGTTGAATTATAAATAAAGCAATTGCGCCGATTGAAAAAAACAATCGTGTATTAAATAATGCCGAACATCTTGAAACTATAATAGTGTAACTATCCTTCATTCCGAATCAAATTGTACTTTAACAAATTTTTGATGGAATTACGAACTTCAAGAAATGAGATCTATATTTCAATTTAGAAATGTGGTATGCATATGTAATTAAAGTGTTAAACCAATAATAAAGTGATGCCTTGATTTATTAAGACATAATAGTTTCAAGTTGCATTTCTGAACGAGTTTGAAATTAACGTGCATCTACTCGTGCACGTGTTTACGTTACGTTCTTATTTTTTATAAATTGTTATTTTAAATTACTGAAAACAGAGTAATGAAAAAAATTGTTCGCTTTAGATTTTTTTCCTGTCTTTTTGGTGTTCTTTGTTTCGCTTAATATCATTGTTTAATTAAGTCTTTAAAAGGATTGACAGATACCAAAGGGACATTCCTAAAACTGGGAGTGATCTCAGGTGCTCTGGAATGGTAAGCAGGTCCTGCTCCACATGTGTCACCCTTATTACAAGGAACTATATATATAGACTAAGGCATATCAATTTCTACAAATGAATAAATCTTTATGCTACAATTGTTTGCAAGGTGGATAGCATGACCAGTTTCGAAGCTTTGAAAGACGTTCAAAAATCATGATACACATATATATATGTCTTCCGGAGCACCTGAGATCACCCCTAGTTTTTGGTGGGGTTCGTGTTGTTTATTCTTTAGTTTTCTATGTTGTGTCATGTGTACTATTGTTTTTCTGTTTGTCTTTTTCATTTTTAGCCATGGCGTTGTCAGTTTGTTTTAGATTTACGAGTTTGGCTGTCCCTTTGGTATCTTTCGTCCCTCTTTTGTCATACTTATTTTTCGAACGGAAATCTTATCATATAAGAAAAAAACAACCTTGGGAACATTATTTCACACATTCTATTATGTTTATGATTTAAAACGCAATTTCGCGAGTATTTCTGCTTAAAATACGACTGTTACTTTTTATCTATTATTTATTTGATTGTTAATTCAAGTTGTAATTGTAATAATTCACCGACTCCTCTTGTGAAGCTAAATGATTGCTTCCTAAAAGATTTGAAATCAATCAGCAACACGTTTGTTTTCGGATTATTTACTTTCGTACTGCCTCTTGAAACCATTATCTCCACTTAAAATTAAAATATACTTATGTATCGTATTTCGTGGCAATCTATAATTAATTGATAATAGAGCATTGTATTACTAACGGTTAATAGTATTAGGACAAATGTACTTTTCAAGCTTTCAACATTTTGAACGATCCGCGTATTACATTTTTGTCATATATAATTACGTATACTTTTATTAATATATCTTTAAATGCTTGTGTTAATTGAAAAATAAATAATTTATACTATTTTTTATTACGCAATATCACAAAAAAATATATCTGGAAGTTCATAACAAAAAATATCCTTTTTGCTAAATGCAAAGTCATATATAATGTTCATGCTATAAGTTTGTTTGAATTTAAAGCATGTAAATTTCAAATTAATCTAAAGCTCATAATGACACATGGAAAGTGCTTTTTATATCTGTACAGATTTTTCCACGAAACCTGTAACCTTGTATTAATCCATTTTTTCTCGTGACATAATTATTTGTCTTTTTACATGTACTCTAATTTGATGTATACAGACCTGCTAGACATGTCTATCTTATCCATGGCTGTCTAGTAAAACAAAAGTCTTTTTCATTCGTCACAACTCGCGACTGATTCAATCAAAGAAAGCTGAGATCAATCGAGGTTAGTTGATTGACCACTTCTCGAATCTCGTCTTACTAACGTTATGTCCATTTTAACCATTATTAGAATATCGGTCATAAAGTTGAAACACAATTTACCGTTTATAGTTGTGACTATTTATTAAATGTAGTATCCTACAGGTACACACAATTGAGAACTGCTGAAAGATAAGATTCTTTCCGATATGCCACGGAACATTTTGATGGCATAAAACATCAAACAGCTTTATGTACTATGTTAAAACTCTTAATAAAGTCGACGAAGAAAGGCATTCGTCAATTAACGACATCTATGTTTTAATAGAGCCTAGTGGGTTAACGGTATATGGCACTGTAGCAACCATGTGACAGAGGCATGGGTTTAAATCACTCTGAGGATCTAACACAATGTGTAAAGGTTTACTTTTATTTAAACGCAAACATTTAATATAAAATTAGCCGGACCGTTCATACTTTCGTTCTAAAATATGCTTATTTCCTTATTGTTAAGACCTTAATGAGATGTATAGGAAACACATTGATTCAAATTAAGATATATTATCGAAATACTAAAAGTTAAAGATTTATTATACTTTATAACTTCAGAATTCTTTTTTAGCCAAAATGTTCTAGATGTTACCAAGTCGGGGTTTAATTCACAGACACGGAAATTTTCCGGGTCAGATGTTAAATTGGGGCCAAAGTTATCTATCAAAAAACTGTCCTAACTTGTTAGAGAAAATTTGACTGGTGGAAAGGGAACTTTTGATCCTTAAATTCGAGTTTTACTAGTATCAGCAAACCTGCCATTCTAACATTGTGAGCTACATTTATGTTTGTTTTGTTGTTGTTGTTGATACTTTGTATAACCGGGAGAACCTCTGTCGTAAATCTGTTACATATCAAGACGCATAGACGAATAAAATAGCTGTTAGAATGTTATACAATATACAATTTAGGATAGATATGTGTACAGGTACATTGGCGCAAATAAGGTCCAAATATTGGTGCAATTGATACATTTGCAAAACAAAATTTGGCGCAAATAATACTCCTGAAAAACAATAATTGGCGCAAATGGATTGCTGTCATTTAGTGTTGACATGTAGTGATTACTGCAGATGACCTACTTAGATCACTGGGTCATCGAGACCCAAAGAATTACTTGAACTTTTTGTAAATTATAACTAATTTCACGGTGGGTATGGTTGTCCTGCGAGAGAACGTACTGTGCTGGTGATTTGGTCCTGACGGGTGCTGGTGATCAATCAAAAAATGTAAACAAAGTCGAAGATGATGATTTTTGACGTTTTCACTCATAAAAAATTAAAGAAAACAGTTGAGATTTTTCAATTTTGTTTCTTATGGGTTCATATGTAAACCATTAAAAAGTTGACCCTCTAAACTGTTTCAGTAAGCGTAACACAAAAATGCTCATTTTCAGAAAATCTCGAACTGAAAAAATAAAATAAAAATGCTCATAGAGTCTGCTTTATACACCGCAATCCACACGACAAAACTATTTTGTGAAAAACATTGCAATTTATTAAAATTTAGCATTTTCTCAATTTACTTATGTCCTGATACTGTGCTGGTGGGTCCTGATACGGTGCTGGTGATTTTGGATAAGAAGTTGGTCATATTTGAAACAAATGTTACAAAATCAATCAAATTGGACAGATAATTGTTGTCAATAGGATCTATGACTCCTATTTTAGCTTTTGTGCATCCATATGACTGTTTAATATGTGTTTTCAAATGATCGTAACTTGTATTAAATAATTACATAAAAGGGCAACATCTTTCGTCCAATATCAGATAACAATATATAGTATCTAAAATAAGAATAGTTTTATTAAGATATTAAATGCCCCTTACATTGATGCTTCAACAATGATCAAAGCCCATGCCGCATAGACATGTATGTTAGCGTTCCACATACCCCTCCCCACTACCACCCAACCAACCCTCATCATTTCCCCCTTCATTGCTACAGTGGTGTACCAACACAACAATTTATTACATAAAATAATAACACAAAGACACACATTATTGAAAAACAAATGTTGATGAATATTGTTTTTCCTAGATTCACTCTTGAAAAATCATTTGGTAACATTTGGTCTTGTAAATTGTAATATGGACACCAGGACAATAACTGAACCTCACACGACCCCTCGACACAGATGAGCTTATAAATTATATGATCTTATAGCGATTCGGGTTGATAATCAGTTGAAATTAAGCCAGTTGTTTTTGTGTGTAGATTTGTATATTGTTTTAAACTGTTATGACTTTTTAAAGTTAAATCTAGGTGTTTAATCTAAGAATTTCTTTTTTAAACTTATATACTTGTTTTTTACTCATTTGGAAGTATGAAGTTACGAGATATTTTAATTTTTGAAATTGAAGGCACAATTAACAAAGCAAACCTTAGTTTCAAATACTTTTAAAAAGATTTTTAAGGATAATGTACCCTTGTGTTGATCCAGTGCTAAACATAACAAAAATCTCTGTACAAAGGTCTGTGAATTTTCTACAAAAATAGTGATTTTATTTTCACCAAATTCTCTTTTTCTACTAAATACAATAATGAACTATAAATAATAATGCTTTGCAAGAAGTTTCTCCTTGATACATGTATATGTACAAAATTATATCTCTATTATTCATTGTCTGTGCTGTTTTGATACTATTGCAGTTTGCACATTTTCGTTACTGACAGGACACAGGAAGGGGTCATAAACCATACACGAAAAGATAAAATATTGATCTAAGTACTTAATTTGCATCTCTGAACCCCATCCCCGGCTTGTTTTTTAGGGGGGGGGGGGTGTCTAAAAATGGTCGATTACAGACAGCCGAGTACGCATTTTACTTTCCAGGCGTGTTTACGTTGATTGTTAAAGTCCTGAAAACGGATAGATGGAAACAAAAATGTTTGATTTAACTGGCTTTAGATTCAGTTTTTTTAAATATAAATTAAGGCTACATTTTAATATAATAATACTAATAATTCACAATATAAAAAAATGCTGAAACAAAAATGGAGAAGTGAAATATCTTAGTAAGGAGTCATTACTACAGAGATGGTGTGTTTGACACACAAAACTTAAAAGCTTAGTGATATTACCAATATTAAAATAAAAGTGTATTGTTGTTGGGTATTTTTTCCATTTACTAATTTTCAATTATAATTAAGGCACATTTGATTTTTATTCATAAAAATATTTAAATATAGAAGTAGGACACATTGTTCACTTCCTCCCCTGTAATTCTTTATCAAAAATATTTATTTATTTTGGAATTTTGAAATGAAAAAACTAATAAAATCTTAGTTTTGTTAGTGTTCTCTATGTTATCTCGTCTTCATTCTATATTCTAGTCTGCCCTTTCATAAAATAGTGATTTTTTTTAGTGTTCTTTCGAAGAAAAAAAAACTGATAACCGTTCAGACAAAAAAGATATGTTGAAAAAATCTTACAGATACAGCAAGTGCTTCTTAATAGCTGTAAGATACATTTTTCTATTATAAAAATACAACTTTTAAATCTTACGGGAAACTATTCCAAGCTTAAAACTTTCACTGTAACCTCGCTCTAACTTATCCTCCATCCCCCACAAAAAAACAACAAACAAACCCGCAATACTATTGTCATTCTTATAGTCAGCACTCAATTGTTCACAAACAAATGTGTTCTAAGACATATGATTCAAACGCTCAGAAAGTCCTCGGTTCTATATTTTTGCTCTCCATTTTTATGCAAAACCTTTTACATTTTTATTTTATGGGTTATTGTTGAAGTTCGTACAATGACGTATGGTTCTTAACACATACTTCCTTTGGTTTCTTATGGAAATTTGTCCATTGACAACAAACATACCACATCATCTAATTTATATAAGTATTGTATAAATTACAACGTATTTTGGTGATCTTGCAAAATGATCGTAATCCCGAAAATCGTAAACATATTTTCTTATCTTAAAAAGGGGCAAGAAGGGTTCCATTAACAGCCAATAAATAAAATTACAGTTAATTTTTAAAAGAATAAAAAATAGGGGTATTTTTTCTCTCATAATAACAGTAAACAGATTCATAACAATGGTAATTTCAAAGTCAATAACAGTACAGCATCAATGATCTTGAATATATGCCACTTTTAACTAGAATATAAAGACACAGAACCAGGAATTTTCTGTCCTTGTGGAATTTTTAACTTATTTTAGAAACCATATATTAATTGTTATCTGATATTGGACGAAACATGTTGCCCTTTTATGTTATTATGTAATACAAGTTCAGATCATTTGAAAACACATATTAAACAGCCAAATGGATGCACAAGAGCTAAAATATGAGTCATAGATCCTGTTGGCAACAATTATCTGGCTAATTTTATTGATTTTGTAACATTTGTTTCAAATATGACCAACTTCTTATCCAAAATCACCAGCACCGTATCAGGACCCACCAGCACAATGACAGGACCCACCAGCACAGTATCAGGACATGAATAAATTGAGAAAATGCTAAATTTTAATAAATTGCAATGTTTTTTCACAAAATTGTTTTATCGTGTGGATTGCGGTACAGAAAGCGGACTCTGTGAGCATTTTTGTTTTATTTTTTCAGTTCGAGATTTTCTGAAAATAAGCATTTTTGTGTTACGCTTACTGAAACAGTTTAGAGGGTCAATTGTTTAATGGTTCATATATGAACCCCTAAGAAACGAAATGGAAAAATCTCAACTGTTTTCTTCCATTTATTATGAGTGAAAACGTCAAAAATCATCATTTTCGTCTTTGTTTACATTTTTTCATTGATCACCAGCACCCGTCAGGACCAAATCACCAGCACAGTACGTTCTCTCGCAGGACAACCATACCCACCGTGATTAAGTCCATAGTAATTATAAAGTTTATCTATTTTGTATACAAAATGACGTGGATCCTATTTTGTACAGTGACTAAATTATCGATACAATGGTATTTAACAATGTTTAGATGGAATCACTTCTATGAATGTTCAAAACTATATATATACATTTGGAAGTCCTGAACTTAAGAAAATATTTAGGTGACAAAAGATATAAAGATTACTGTATGGATTTATTGAATGAATCGAACGATTTGTTATTTCTAAATATCATTTTAATTGGGTGTGTTTTACATGTTGTATTCTATTTCTGTAAGTATAATTAAGTTAATTTTTAAAAATCTATTCGAAATCATTAATTGACAATTTTTGATTCATTTTAACGATATTTAAGTTTAGAAAGAAATCTGGCAATTTTGTTTAAGATAAACGATTATCAGAAAAGTTTTCGAACTGCATTGTTTGAAAATGTGTGAATCCACATTCACTGTGTTACTAGAATATGTATTTTACACATACAATGAAAGCTTAAGGATATTTTTATTATATGTAAAAACATCACAAAATTATTTTATTATATGAAATGTACCAGGATTATAATTTAGTACGCCAAACGCGCGTTTCGTCTACATAAGACTCATCAGTGACGCTCATATCAAAATATTTATAAAGCCAAACAAGTACAAAGTTGAAGAGCATTGAGGACCCAAAATAAAAACATCACAAAAGAGTACAACGACAAATAATTGACTGATACCAAAGCCATAGACTGTTTCTGAATGCATGTACTACAAAGAACATCACATTTGATTCTTTAAAAAATACGACATTCAGCAAAGTTCGAGTATAATAACATTTAAGTGTAAACTGCAATCATACGTTGATTTTTTCCCTTGTGGGTTACTGTCACACTATAATGCAATGCGGCAACCAATACCGTTCAGAAATTAAAGTTTTTTTTCAATTTTACAAGCTTTTGCTTTTTTATTTCAAAATGTTTCCGCAATTAGGGGGGGGGGGGTAGTATCTGACTCGATTGTGCATCAGTTTTTTCAAGACTTCGAAAGTGTTCTTGTGACTGTGTTGTGGGTGTTTTTTGCCGATTTTTATATTCTTCCCTCTTTTTTCGTAAAACCTGTAAGGCTGTTTTGAAATCACGTTGTTGAATTATAAACAAAGCAAAGGTGCCGATTGAAAAAATCAATCGTGTATTAAATAATGCCGAACATCTGGAAACCATATCCTTTAGTCAGAATCAAATTGTACTTTAACAGGTTTTTTTTACGGAATTACGAAGTTTAAGATATAAAATGAGAATATAGATATTTCAATTTAGAAATGTGGTATGCATATGTAATTTAAGAGTTTAACCAGTATTAAAGTGATGTCTTGATTTATTAAGACAGAATAGTTTCAATTCGCACTTCTGAAAGAGTTTGAAATGCCACTCCTCGTGCACTTATTTACGTTACGTTCTTACTTTCTTATAAATTGTTATTTTCAACTGAAAACAGAGTAATGTTACAAATAGTTCTCTTAGTGTGTTTTTCTTCTTTCTTTTTTGTGTTCTTCGTTTCGCTATTTCGTTATTTTTATTGTTAGTTTAGTTTAAACATATTTATTTATTATAGTGGATTGGGAAACAAGTTTTGCAACTTATATTAATCCCTTTCCACTTTGCGGGTGCGAGTGCTGCCTTGTAGCGGCATTAGCCTGCTCTTTTTCGAAATATACAAGGGTGTCTTTAACGTGCAAGAGATATGGCTCTCTCTTAACACGGGTCAGCCATTTATCGTCCCCTTCCGACGGACTATCATCGTTTCCTCAAGACCATACTCGCAAATGGTGTCAAGGGAGAGCCGAAAATTGAGTTCCTGAAATTTTCATCCCAAACGGGAATCGAACTTTTTATTGTTCAATAAGTCCTAAAAAGGTGTGACAGATACAAAGGGACATTCAAACTCGAATAGCAGCTACGTTACGTCAAATATAACAGACCACGTGATGGCTACAAAAGAATAAGACAAACAAACAGAAAAGCAGACAAACAATAACTATTACACAAAACAAGAAACAACAGAAAACTAAAGACTGAGCAACACGAACCGAACCTAAAACTTGGGGTAATCTCAGATGCTCTGGAATGGTAAGCAGGTCCTGCTCCACAGGTGTCACCCTTAATTACAAGGAACTATAGATATAGACTAAAGCATATCAAATTCTAAAAAAATAAATAAATCTTTCTGCTACAATTGTTTGCAAGGTGGATAGCATGACCAGTTTCGAAGCTTTTAAAGACGTTCAAAAATCATGATACACATATTTATACCGAGAGCCAGGAATAGGTTCAAAATAATAAACCTGTCGTTTTTCGCAATTTTGTAAATTGTTGTCATACTTATTTTTTAGAATGAAACTCTTATCATTTAAAAAAATACACCTTGGGAACATTCTTTTACGCATAATTAGGTCTTTCCACTTTTCCGTGGAAAGACCTATTGGTTTTCTTCTGATTATTATTATTATTTTTTTTCTTCCGCCAACTTTTTGTTTCTTCGTAATTTTTTTGTTTCGCAAGATGTCGCTAAGACATATGGTATATGATATCGAACAGTTATTATGCTTTTGTAACTGACACCGCGTAACCAAAATCTTTTCAATGTAAGAGTTATCTCCCCGAACACTGTTTTTCTTGTGATCGCTTAATATTCGCAACCGTATAAGAAACCGACAAATTTATTTTACCAAATTGCTCGTTAAATACTCAGGGTGATTTGATTCATTTTGACCGAAGCTGTCCGGAGACTCCATATGAGAGTTATTTCCCCTTTTATATTTGATATAAGTGATATGCATTTTTAACTGGAAAACCAAAAGTGTTAGAGGCCTAGGGTCATTTGATTTGAGGTCCTTGGTCCAAAAAAATGAAAATGAAGTCAAGGTCAAAGGTCAAGGTCATGATGAAATTTTTGATTTTGGCTTGTTATCTCTTATTTTCAGAAATCTTATAAGATATCGACAAAATATTTTCACATAATTGTTAGTCGCGACATGTAGTTACACATAAATTTTAGTCGAAAGGGTACGTAAACATTTGCTGCGAGTTTTCCCCCCTACTATATCTAATATCAGTCGTATGGTAATATAACTTATTAACAATATAAAATAAAGACCTAGAGTCTTTTGATTTGAGGTCCTTGGTTCATGACCTTGAAATTGAGCTCAAGGTCATATGTTAATTTAACGTTCTAGATTTTGACCTTTGCTTTTACCTTATATGTATTCATGTTAAAGCTATTAGACTTTTTGCATTAGGTTGCAAGCAGTATGACGTTGAAAAAGCTAACCGGAAGTGACCTTTGTAAACCGGAAGTAGCTATTTTTTGTAATAAATTATTGTACAAGTATGTAAATCCATATATTTTTGGAATCAGCGTCAAATAAACTCTAAGACAGTACCGGAAGTAACATATTTTGAACCGGAAGTAAAAAAATTATCTCCCTTGTTTATATCTTATTGTATAGAAACCTTATAATTTTGGAATCAGCGTACAATAAGTTGTCATTTGACGCTGAATTGACGTTTAAAATCAAATTTTAATATTTTCATATAAAAAAAATCATTACTGGTGGAAAGACCATCAATGGTTCTCTGAACAATTGGTTTTTAATATTGTTCTTACATCTCTTCTGAAAAAAAAATCCACCTCCTTGTTATCACTTAAACTCTGAAACTACAAGTCCAATCGATCCCAAAATTTACAGTCAGCAGGGCATACATGTACTAAAGGTTCATAAAACGTGGTGCCGATATCTCTCAAGACTTTTCCTAGAGAAAAAGAATGGCAATGCCGTAAAAATCGCTTGCTAGGTCCGTAATTCTCAATGAAATCCTACAATAAAAATGTCCGCTCCTGGATTGAAAAACTTATCTGTTACAAACTGGTGCTGAAAAATATACATTTTAAGAAAATAATCCTTAAACGTGTTTTAAAGTTGCACCGGATCAATTAAATCCAAATCATGCACTGCTGGTGAACTGTGATCAAAATGTCAATTTCCTATAATGACCAAAGAAATTACATTGTGTACATTCCATCTCTATAGATGTTGTCTGTCCAACGTCCCGACCTAAAGAGAAATAAAAAGACTAAGTTTTTCTTAATATAAACACGCGTCACGTGGTGTCTCCTCAATCTGGCGCGCGCGCTGGACCTAAAATGAAATAAAAACTTTCCAAACTAAACATGAAACTTCTCCGGTAACACAATACTAGACCCCTTACAGAAACAAACAAACAAACAAACAAAACAAACAAACCCCCCCCCCCCAAATCAATCTATGTTTCAAAGGGGGAAAGACCGTTTACAATTGCTTTTTGAAAGCAATTGATTTATATTTATTATTATTATTCTTCCGCCAAACTTTGACGCAGTTAGCCTCCGTAACCGTAAGACGTGTCGCTTTCTTGTTCACACTTTGTATCGGTGTCATGAATATCTATGAAGAACTCACCCTATTAGTCGAAATATTTTGTCGGTTCGGAGTTATCCCTCCGAAACCAAAAAACCTTGTTATCGTTCCAACACCGTAACCGTAATAGGTAGAAAAAAAACAAAGGGTGAAATTTGTTCAGGACCAGATCCCGGTTCTTCGTTACATTTGGATCGAAAAGATTCAACGACTCATTGGTAGGGTTATGCCCCTATGAAAATTAACCGGTGTCGGTGGACCACCAAAACTCAGAAACCGTAAGTCGTTGAGACCTAGGATCTTCACCAATCATCATCAATTCATGTATCTTTGAAAAAAACCTCAAGGTCAAATTTGTATGTTGACCTTGACCTTTGACCTTACACCTTGTTATGGGATAATCTCAGAAACCATTATACTTACAGAAGTTTTAAATAGTGGAAAATGTTTGAGTCATTATGGCGCAACTTTGTTACATTTTGACCAAAGAGATTTGACCTTTTATATAAGGGGCATAACCCCTGTTTTAGGTTTCTGGAAAGACAAAATCAGCTTTTACTATATAACCAAAGGTCCTAGACCCTTGGGGTCTTCAGTAATGGCATTGGGGACTGATGACCTTGACAAAGGTCAAAAGGTCAAAGGTCAAGGTCATGTCCCAGATAGCGAATTTAGTGTTTTTAACCTTATATAAAGCATTTTTAGTGTGTTTTTGAGCTTTTTAAGGTTGACCTTGACCTTTTCAATACATTCTACGTCTGTTGGAACGTGTATTTTACATTACAAAAGGAAAGACCTCTCAATTGTTCAAGAACAATTGACAGTTTATTAAGGTCTTTCCTTTTACAAAAGGGAAAGACCTTACTGTATTTCTTCTGTTTATTATTAAGGTCTTTCCTTTTACTAAAGGGAAAGACCTTACTGTATTTCTTCTGTTTATTATTATTAGGTCTTTCCACTTTTCGTGGAAAGACCTTTTGTTTTTCTTCTGATTTTTTTTTTTTTTTTTTCTTCTGCCGTCTGAGATGCTTTTTTGTTTTACAACATATCGAATGGATGTTTTGCCAATGATGTTGTTCAGTAATGGAGGTTTCAAAACTCACCCTGTGTGAACGAACACTTATTCTTATAGGAGTTATCTCCCCGCGTCCCCTTTTTCTTGTTATCGCTATATCTCTAAAACCGTAAAAGATTTTTACAAACTGTTTTCACCAAATTGTTCGTCTCTTCTTAAGAATGATTTGTTTTATTTTGACTGAGGTGATCAGAAGACATTTTATGGGAGTTATTTCCCTTTGAAAATTTAAAATAAACGATATGTTGGGTTTATTCATACGGTATAAGTTGTAGAGGCCTACATGCTTTTGATATGAAGTCCTTGGTCCATAGAAAGTAAATTGAGGTCAAGGTCAAAGGTCAAGGTCATGTTATAAATTTTGAATTTTGCTTGTTATCGTTATTCAAAAGAAACTGTAACAGTTAATGATATGATATGTTTGCAAAATCACTGTTTACAACAAGGCGCAACTTCAACTTATTCAGTCGAAGTGTTTTGGTTAACCCTTATAGGAGTTTTCTCCCCTTATGTATTTGAAATCATTAATTCTCCACAACCATACAAGTGATTGACATCGGACCTTCTAATTTGAGTTTACTGACCCATGACCTTGAAATTGAGGTCAAGGTCAAAGGTCAAGGTCATGTCATAAATTTTGAATTTTGCTTGTTATCTTTATTCAAAAGAAACTGTAACAGTTAATGATATGATGTGTTTGCCAAATTACTGTTTACAATAAGGCGCAACTTCAACCTATTTAAGTCGAAGTGTTTTGGTTAACCCTTTTCGGAGTTTTCTCCCCTTTTGTATTTGAAATCATTATTTCTCCACAACCATACAAGACTTAGTGATTTACCTGGGGCCTTCTT
The DNA here is from genome assembly GCF_036588685.1 of Mytilus trossulus. Lineage (NCBI taxonomy): Eukaryota > Metazoa > Mollusca > Bivalvia > Mytilida > Mytilidae > Mytilus > Mytilus trossulus. Next base: position 55,582,512 of record NC_086383.1, read on the forward strand.
ATTTGAGTTCACTGACCTATGACCTTGAATTTGAGGTCAAGGTTGAAGGTCAAGGTCATATTCTAAATTTTGGAATTTGCTTGTAATCTATATTCAAAAGAAACTGTAACAGTTAATGATACGATGTGTTTGCCAAATTACTGTTTACAACAAGGGGCAACTTAAACCCATTTAAGTCGAAGTGTTTTGGTCAACCCTTTTAGGAGTTTTCTCCCCTTTTGTATTTGAAATCGACATTTCTCTACAATCATACAAGTGATTGACCTGGGGTCTTTTGATTTGAGATCACTGACCTATGACCTTGAAATTGAGGTCAAGGTCAAAGGTCAACTTGACGTTCTAGATTTTAACCTTTGCTTTAAATTTGTTTTTGTTCATTATAAAACAATTAAGTCTTCTGCATATACCTATTAATCTTATTTTTCTATATCAGTTGAGGTACCAAATAACATCAACAAGGAGTGACCCTTTCTAACATCTTTTTTTGAATTTCATTCTAATTATCGAGGTGGAAAGACCTTCAATTGTTCTCTGAAGAATTGGTTTTTAATTATAATATTATGTTTGTTATTTTTAAACGCAATTTCAAGAGAATTTCTGCTTGAAGTACGACTGTTTTTATTTATATCATAATTGATTATTAATTCAAGTTGTAATTGTAATATACGTTATGAAATATGTTTATGAAATTGGACAAACAAGATTCATATCGTCTTTCAATTCATAATTAATTAATTAATCGACTGAATGATACCTTGAACAGAAGACTTCCGTGTTGTTCGCCAATCGAGCAAGGTATTAAATATATACGTAGATAAAACATGTATTAAATTCAATACCTGTTAGTTGTTTATTCTTTATTCGAACAATGCATGTGTCGATCATTGCCTATGTTTTCTTTACATGTAGAGTGGGGATTGGCCGTGTTCCTCAATATATGCTTTTTGTTTATGTAATATATACGTGTTTCTCGTTTCTCGTTTTTGTTTATATAGATTAGACCGTTGGTTTTCCCGTTTGAATGGTTTTACACTAGTAATTTTGGGGTCCTTTATAGCTTGTTGTTCGGTGTGAGCCAAGGCTCCGTGTTGAAGGCCGTACTTTAACCTATAATGGTTAACTTTTTAAATTGTTATTTGGATGGAGAGTTGTCTAATTGGCACTCACACCTCATCTTCCTATATCTATTTAGAGAATGGTTAGCCTCTTGTACTTAGGAAACTCATTGTGTATATTCACTATGTGCATAACAGGCACGACATTCGGTATTGCATTGTGTTATTTTTTTTAGAATATAGCAATGTTTTTTTTATTACATCTTATTGTTAAACTAACTAACAAAAAATACACTTATAGTGTACTAATATTCCAGTTTGATTTAGGATTTTCAGCTGGATAAATTGCTGGTTCAATATTTATTTTTTTCCTTGCCACACAAGTACAGTGTTCTATAGTTCTGTATTTGCGTTTGTCAAGTAAGATGTATGTTACTCAGTGGACCTTTTATAGAAATAGCTTACTGTGTGTATTGCTATGCGTTTGTATTTTCTACACATTTGTTAGAGGTATGAAAGGAAGATTGAGATCTCATGTTTTAGACATTAGTAGACACGTTTAACCCGCCGCATTTTAGCGCCTGTCCCAAGTTAGGAGCCTGTTCTTTGTAGGTAGTGTATGATTTTTTATTTTAGCTCTCTTATATATAATTTGGAGTTTATTAGTATGACGTCCATTTTCACTGAACACAATTTTGTTTATATGTGCGGGATTTTCCGGCTGTGTTGAAGACTCATAGCTAGTTTTCGGCTGTTTTCAGCTTTTTGGTCGAATTGTTGTCTAAATAGTCTAAATCATAAACTTCTACTATTTAGGAATCTAATTGTGTATATTCACTATGTGCACAACAGGCACGACATTTGGTATGGCATTGTGTTATTTTTTTTAGAATATAGCAATGTTTTTTTATTACATCTTATTGTGAAACTAACTAACAAAAAAATACACTTATAGTGTACTAATATTCCAGTTTGATTTAGGATTTTCAGCTGGATAAATTGCTGGTTCAAGTACAGTGTTCTATAGTTCTGTATTTGCGTTTGTCAAGTAAGATGTAACTCAGTGGACCTTTTATTGTAATACCTTATTGTGTGTATTGTAATGCGTTTGTATTTTCTACACATATGCTAGAGGTATGAAAGGAAGATTGAGATCTCATGTTTGAGACATTAGAAAACACGTTTAACCCCACCTCATTGTAGCGCCTGTTTCAAGTAAGAAGCCTGTTCTTTGTAGGTCGTGTATGATTTTTGATTTTAGTTCTCTAATATATAATGTGGAGTTTTTTAGTATGACGTTCATTTTCACTTAACACATTTTTGTTAATATGCGCGGTATTTTCCAGCTGTGTTGAAGACTCATAGCTGGTTTTCGGCTGTTTTCAGCTTTTTGGTCGAATTGTTGTCTCTTTGACACATTCCCATTTCCATTCTCAATTTTACTATGTGGGGTATTAGTGTTGCTCATTGATGAATGCCATTCTTTCAAAATAAGTTCAACTTGTTAACTTTTGCAACAGTTGGTATCGTGTGAAGATTTTTCTCAATCATTGGCAAACAGTAGAAAGTAGATAAAACAAAAAAATATTTTTCGAACAGTTTTGATACTGTATTGTTTTATTACAGTTGGCATGGTTACTGTTTCTCAAGTTCAGTGGTCATCGTCACACCGTTTAGAATTGTTGCCTGAAACAGGAATACGATATTTGTTAATGTCATCAAAGATATACATGTACACATTTACTAACGAGCCTTCAAAAAGCGTTCGGAATTCGGTGTTGACAGGGTTCGGTTTTTTCAGGTTAGATTAACGTTAATTGATAGAATTTGTGGGACTTTGAAAATTGTTCGGTGTAAACTGAAATCGGGTTTATCAGGGTTCGGTTTACCATGGTTTCACTGTATTATTCGAAATAAAAAAAAACAAATCACGCCTCAACTTGAATCTATATGTGGAATTTTTATTTCAGAACTTTAAGAATACATAATGTACCAATACTGTCTTTTGTATAATACCTAAAATACAATACCATCAAGGATGTTCAAATGTGTTTAAAGATCACGAAATTCATTTGTCATTGAATAAGATCGCGATTTTGTGCACTGCTGTTCTAGTTGCTGTATGATTTGTTTTTGTAAAAAGAGAGAATGACGAATGATATTAACAAATAAGAGCCCACCGTTTCTGTTTCGTCATATATTGTATAACAGTAATACGTTTGATCATGCTTGCGTACATTATTACAAAAAAGGTCAATATAATATTTTATTTATAATCAATTTTCACTCCGCTTTCCATTTATATATAACAGTGTGCTGATTTGAATACACACGTAACCACTGAACATTGAAAAGGGTAAGTTTCACTCCCTAAACGCTTTTATTTTCGGAAGCATTTATATAAAAACAAATAAAAAATGAATACTTAGCAATTCGCTGTTTCAGAATCTTACACATTCTGCGGAATGTTGTAAAAAGTGTGCACCAATTTTTGATTGGTTAAAACGTCATAATAAATGAAAATTCAATTTTGATGTAAAAACATAAGAAATGTCCATAGTCCTTTAGATTCTGAAACGACTACTGGTCATTAAATTTCGTTCTTCCAAATAATGTTAAATATATTAAAAATAACGTACAGCAATCATTTTATTTCCTTCAATTCTTTTTGTGGTGATTGTTTCTTTCCATCCTGTCAACTCGTGACTAGATTTGTCAGTCCATACGCCGTCTGCACCTATAGTAGCTGTAAACTGCAATATTAAAAGTTGTTAAAGTCATATTACAAAAAATCTTATTAATCTTATGTACATGTACATATACTTTTTTCTGAAGAAAATTCTTTAATTTGTCCATATTTAGAAGAAGTTTACTCATTTTTAATTGCTTGCTTCAAGGAAGCAATTCGCCGACATATTTTCCGTATTCTAAGTGAGCGTGACCCTCCTGGCAAAACGCATGGATTTGTCACTAAAATAAACTTTTATCTGATTGTACATGTTATACACGTGCTCAATATCCATGCTTCTTTATTCATTGTTTACTATAAGGTGAAAAAACTACGGCTTCATAACAGGACAAATATATATATATAATGCATTTCCATGGCGTTGTCAGTTTATTTTCGATTTATGAGTTTGACTGTCCGTCTGGTATCTTTCATCCCTCTTCCATTCTCTTTTTTATACGTACCTTTTCACCTTTGCTTTTGGGATCTGTTGTAACTAGTTCTTGTCCCAGTTTCAATTCCTTAGCCATGGGTGGCCCTAGACCTGTGTCATAAGTAATTATCCATTCGTCCTGTGCCTATTATGAAGAGTCACATGCTATATATATATACATACCTTTACACCTTTGCCTTCGGTATCTGTTGTAACTAGTTCTTTTCCCAGTGTAAATTCGTAAGACATTGGTGGACCTAGACCAGTATCATACGTGATTATCCATTCGTCTCCTCCTTTGTTTTCCAGACCTATAACTGTGACGGCATCTCTGTACTTGTCTATTAGATCTTGTGTAAGACCTTGAAGAAATAAAATGTCAATTTTCATTTTTTTTTAATTAATCTAAATGCATAAGGCCACACTTAAATTTATTTTGGTTTTCCCAAACCCTGCCCTAAGGTAGATGCAATGGGTATATACGTAGAAATAGAAAAAAAGGACCAAAGCAAACAAAAAAAGAGAATGTTGGGGTGATAACGTATAACAAATAAGTTTTTAAATATTTCAAGTAATTACAAAGCACAAAATTTCAGAATGGAAATTGACTCAGAAAAGTGACAAAAGGTGCATGTGTTGACGTGCTTATTCTGTATATATACAAAAAAAAGACAAAACTGTTACGAAGTTGAACTACAATGTAAAAGTGCATATGTAACTATATCGTAAACACAAGTGATTAACTATTTCTATGCAGTAAATCGCCTTCTATTCCACCGTACTTCTTTTTTCAACCTCTTCTTTTTTTTTTGTCTGGCCAATGAAATATTACCTGATTTTGAACAGAACTCGTCATAATTTGTCCTTGTTGAATTATTAGCTTTCCAATTTCCAACGAATTGTGCCATGATTATTTTCTTTGTCGCTGCGTCTATTATGCTTATACCATTAAATAACAAGTCTACGATTTGGACAAATCTTTAACGCTAAATTAAACCCTATTAAACCGATAATAGTTCACGGTCTTGCACAATAAATAATACTAAGCTTCAGTCTTAATTTCAATAATCTTATTGTCTTTTATATACTTACTACTATACTTGAACATGTCATATTTATAAGAAGTCTACTCAAATCGATTAAATGCCAATTATATCAATACATGTATATGCAATGCTATATACATATTATATGCAATAAATACACAAAATTAAAATTTACATTCATAAGCATAAATTCAACATACAGTTATGACGTTTATAGTTAAGAAAATATCAAGATAGGATTTTTTGGGGAGAGGGAGGTGGTGACTCCGACATTATTAGCAGCTGAAACATGTAAACCATATCATTTCCATACATTTTAAATGTCAAAATACATACCCCTCATATATTTATATGACAAGAAAATGTATAAATCGCTACATTGTACATCATGTACATTGTATAATGATAACTTTATTTCACGGAGATATTTCTTGTAAATCGATATATTATATATCGTCTTCTGATTAGATTAAGATAATTCTGATTCAATCATCATGTCATATATTTCATCTTAATAAGTTACGTAACATAAAAAAAACATCCCTGCCATGTCCAATCTGTGACGAGCTCTCCTGGAAAGGGAGAGAAACAAACATGCACAAATGTATGTGCAACAAGAAGGGGTATTGAAACTCTTTATTATTATTCAAATTCTTTCCGCGTCAACTTGCAATGAATACGTTAATAATAAATCACTCTAAGGTTAATTCATCTACGTGAATTTTACGGACACCATCACGGGTTGTTTGACCATTATGGAATATCCGTTTCCATAAAAATGATAGCAGATACGTTTACGTTTACTGATGTCGCAACTACAATCCCGCCCCTTCTCCCGAATGTGAGAATTATTACCAGGTTTGTTCTAACATGAGCAACACGAAGGGTGTATAAATAGAACTGGATCAGTTTATCCTTCCGTAACACATGCAACTTGTTGCTTACTATTCTTTAGTTTTATATTTAGTTTTTTTATGTTCTGTTGTTCGTCTTCGTCTTTAATTTCTTTCTATTTTTCCGACGTAGTCGATATAGTTTCGGTTTGTGCCCTTTGAACTTAAGGACGCTTAACTATGGCAACAGAATACGCATGCTCGAAAATCCTTTCTGTGATTGGACAAACTGCTGTCATGGTAGGTGATTTGGTTGTGTTTGAAAAAACGTCTCGTAAATTATATCGTGATGGAAAGCAAGTGAAAAACTATAAATATTTGAACTAGATCTTACAAAGATTTATATTTTTATTAAGATAATTGTTTCTCCGATAGCTCTTTTCATTCATGACAGCTTTTTATTCTGGACAATTGTATAATTTTTAATGTAAACTTTGTTGTACGAACGTACATGACATTTAGAACGCACCTACTCATGTGAGATTTCCGCGAGGTTTTGGTGAAAATACTCAAATTTGAATACGTCGGATATCTTTTTTAAAGATAGTTCTTGTTTAGCTTCGGTGTTGTCAGTTTAGTTTGAACTTATGAATTTGAATGTCCCTCTGGTATCTCACGAGGCGTAATTAAAATATTAAAATACCTCGATAACAGGAATGTTCCAGTCGTTATATGACGATCACTTCGATCACTCCATTTACGTCTGGAGGACAATGACCGTAAAGGGGCGCTGTAATTATTCGAGTTACTACCTCGACAGCGCGATTGACGATTTGACGAAGTGAACTTTTTTTGATAATTGTTGAAAATAATAAATAAATCATTAAGACAATTCACAGTTAAAATTATATCGTGTTATATGTGAAATAAGTTAACTTTGAGAGTACAAATGAGGGGTTATCTAGTTTCTATTCTCTAAATAATTTAATTCCCACGTGTGCCAAATTTACTATATAATATGTCAAAATATTATTGATCATGACTAGCCCTCCTGGTTAATCTAGCATTGATAAGTTACAAGTTCGAAGAAACCAACCTCAATATTCTTCATAGTAATATATATCTTTTGATGTCTTTTTAAACACACTTTTTAACCTTGTTATCATACGTCGGAGCAAAAGCGTAAACTTTCAGAAAAGTACAAAACCACGGTACCTCGTTACCGAACTTTACATACATTTTATTCAGCTACAAGACTATTTTTATATCGTTAGGAACGTTTTCCGGTAATAAAGAGCACGAAGTAATAATTTCACATTAAACAACTCACTTGAAAGCAGCTAAACTTTGGAATTATTTATTTTTGCATGTATGGTATGTGTTTTAATACGTATTATTTGAATGAACAGCATATTTTTGAAAGGAATATTTAAATTTGTTTATTGATTTTGGCTTATTAGTTCCAACATGTTGGATTGTTCTTTTAATTACCTTCATATTGCATACATACAAGTTGTCTCATTCAATTTGTTAGCTTAACTATAATTTTTGATTGGCAATACAATATATAATAGTAAGTAGCACGGTAACCTGTGTTTAGAGAAAGCTACCATTATTAAAACGTTTACAACGTTTTTTACCATTTTTTATACGTAAGTTGCTTATAATTTAAAAAAAATACAATTCCTTCTTTCGGTCATTTTGGTGTCGCGGTAGCTGGGTGGCCTAAGCAACTAATCTACAGTATCACTGACCTGCAGTCTACACTGAGGTTTTGAGTTCTGACTAATCCTGACCTTTAGGAGGAAGGTGCATTAAACTTCAATCTTAATTTACAAAGGGATAGTCAGTTGTCCTGCCGAATTTCGGTGTTTTAATTAGGGCGCCGGTTTCCTCCGCCAATAAAAGCGAAATAGCCGAAAGTGCAGAAAGCTTAGTGGGTGGCGTTAAACAAAAAAAAATCCATCCATCTTTATCAGTCAAGTTCATTAAGTTTCTTATTACGCAAGAAAGTACGGGAAAAGTCGTTAAAGTGATCAATTTATTCGTCAATAATTATATAACGAAAATACAAACAGCTAGAGGTATCATTATAATCCAAAATATTATTTCAAGATACAACAGAAGTAAATCTTAACTTATGTAAACACACGAAGGGAAAGTTTAATAATGTTTTTTAAGGAAGATGAATTTAAATCAATCTTTAATAAACATGATAAATGCATACAATGTACTTACACAATCACATACGGGTCATTTATCACCATTTTATCTAAAGGATTTTTTTAATATTAAAGACCTTGACAGTCTATTGGCTTATTGGTTATCTTATTTGAATTATGTAATAGTTTGTAACCCGGATGTACTGTCTCGCTGCGTCTATAAGTTCGTTAAACCTCTTCAAAGAAAACAGAAATACAAATTAATAGGATTACAATGTAACCGTACATAATTTTTATACACGTATTGGATACAAATACACTTATATAAGTATACTTATATAATGTTTTGATACAATTTTTGATACAATTTACTGACTGAGATTTTCGTACGCATTATTCTTTTTCAAAGAAAACTGAAAATCAATAGGTTATATAATTATGATGTAACCTCAATCCTAAATGTTCGTGCTTCTGATACATGTATGACTTTATTTGATTGTTGGGTACATGTATGTTGACTTCAATAATTAAAAGGCGATCTGACACAATAGACTACAAACGTAAGCATTATTTTTGTTACCGAATTTTATTTATAATATTATTTTTTTTTTGGTTTATTTATCTATTAATTTTTTTATTTATTTATTTTTGTTTGTTAATTTATTTTTAGATGACATTTCTCAAAACATACATAAACACATGAATTATAAGTTTAACTTAATCAAATCATGAAACTTTTAAAATATTGACAATTATGGTAAAATAATCATTAAGGAACTATTTGATACAGGCATTAATATTTTTTCATGTTAGAGTTTTATTGGCCATTATTATGCAGAGTATCCTATTTCATGTGCCTTGTTTTTACATAAATGTTGCTGTTTCAAAGGAGTAGTTATTCTTTGGTATTAAAGACAAACGCGAAAATCGATTACATATTGGGCAAGAACTATTGCGGTAAAATAGGGTGGACTGGGACATACAAATATTTACCACTGTGCATTATGAAATAGTTGCCACTGTATTTAGAACATATTTCCTATTGGATGTAAGGACATATTTGGCCTTGTACATTATGAAATATGTGCCACTATACTTTAGGAAATATATGCAAAACTGAATGATATGCAAACCACAAGCAATCAATAACGGTAGCGTCGCCATTGCTGAGTTTGTAACGTAGGGACTTCGGGAGGAGTATTTCGTAAAAGAATATAATCTAGCATACAAATTAATTGTAGAGAATTGAAAAGGGCTTGAGGAGTATTAAATCTAAGTTCGTCTGTGAATTAAAGTAGCATAAGTATCCGAAAATGTTAGCCTTATATGTATATGTGCGAATTTTCAGTTGTTTGGACTTGAATTTCTATGTTCACCATACAAATGTACTAAATATTAAAATTGCATACGATACAGTTACAGTGGAGGTAATGTGTCGTTGTTAACGTTAATTGTTATTTTCGCGACGTCAAACTATGACTCTTCGGGAAAAGATGCAGTTTTCGACTGATTTGTATCATTCAAACTGATTTATCTTGAAAACGAGTTCATGGACCCCTCTTTTAAAACGACAATTTGTTTCATTTTGCACGGAGATTATGTGACCCAAAATTTTTAAAACTGTAAATAGTGGAATTTTTTTAATTTTGATAAACATGCAGCAAAAAATTACGTTTTTTCCTCAATTCATGAACATTTGATAAATATGAGTTATGTCTGTATAGGAATTGCATACTTTTTTTATGATACTTATAAAATACAGAAATTATCGATTATTTAACAAAAAACAATTAGTGTTTATCTTTGAAATAAAAAAGTTATGTCTTTCTTTCGAAAACGGAAATTCGTCCAGAAATCTGAATTTTAAGCAAATAAACAAAATTTCGACCTCAATTTACTCAAAGTAGCACATGAAGGTATATTTTTTATTACATATTTGATTTAATCAGGTGAAACATAGCATATATGCAAATTTTCATCAACTTGTAAATACAGGATCAAAACTGTATCGTATGCCCTTAAGTTTGCTTCAACCACAGGTCATAAAACTTGTACACAATGAGTATTACCACAAAACACGGATCAAATATCAAATTGTGCAGCGTAACTTTTACCGTTCTTGAGTTATAAAAGAAGATGTGGTATGATTGCCAATGAGACAACTGTCCACAAAAGACCAAAATGACACAAACATTAACAATTATTGGTCACCGTACGGCCTTCAACAATAAACAAAGCCCATACCGCATATAGTCAGCTCTAAAAGGCCCCGATAAGACAATGTAAAACAATTCAAGTGAGAAAACTAACGGCCTTATTTATGTGAAAAAGTGAACGAAAAAAATATGTCCCTTTTTATATAGAAATAAATGCTAAATCTGTCGTTTTCGTACCCGAACTTTCAAGTGCTATAATTTGTCGCAACCAAATGCTAGGAAACTTAAACACAACGCTTATCATCACAACACGGTATAACCTACCTCAATCTTGCATCTGTACATGGATATGGAAGTTGCCTCAAGCAAAGTTACAATAATACATTGAAAACGGCAAAAACACAAACCAACACAACACAACAGATTATGTCAATCGTCAGCACGCGATCATATAGAAATCAAACTTCAAAACAAACACAAACAGCAATGGACAACATATTGTTCTCGTAGCTTGCATGTTTTGGTACACTTACACGATGCGATTAAACCAGTTTTTTTGTCATACATCACATAATTAAAGGAGTATGTTCGATAAGGTCCTAAAATGGCCCCCTTTTTTAGAGTGAATGTCAAATTTGGATTTATCGACCAATATCACGATAAAGTATAGCTAATACATTGACTAGCTACGATATAAACCATTTTGTTGAAAATTTTATGTTTCTGCGTTTCATTTTGACGTCACAAGTTGTAATCATATTGATTTTTCCCGAAAAAATCTATGAAAATGGGTATATTTTCATAGATTATTGGACAGGAAACATAGAGCGCATACGTCGACAACAAAGATTTTTTTAAATAATGTTTGTGAAGACGTTTCACATGTCTTATTTGAATCTTAAGCTTGTCGACGCCTGCGCTCTATGTTTCCTGGTCCTTTGTTTGGTTAAAATCTAGCTGATTTTGTCAAGTTTCACCAAAATCCCTTATCTTGATCTTTTTTGGATGTAAAAAGTAACGTGTTAGAATTCAATATTTGACAAAAACAGTGTAGTTTAACTTTCTAACATGTCTTTAAGGCAACTTAAAACATTTATTGTCTTGTAACTATGAACTTTATAATTGGCTCATAATTTGGGCCAAATATGGCCCTTACCGAACTTACTCCTTTTCATTAACCTTTTCTACATCCACTGTTTTTAACCTGGCTGACTTTACGATAGCTTTAAAGCGACTCGAACATAAAAATAGAGAGAACCGAACGGCTTCTGATCATGCCATTTTTTTGCGTTTTTTGCTTTGTTGTAAACTTTTGTTTATTTTCTGTTTACAGATTGAATACAAAGATTAATGGAAACTGCAACAGTTATCAATATGATAAACAACAATTGTTCGAACTGTGAAAATATATCAGCTCCCGTTGCCAACAAGTGCTATCCTTGGGTGGAGGATGAATTCCTTGGTCGCAATTATACGCTGGATGACGTGAACAGTGTTGTGATGCGAAGAAATTACGCCGGAATTACTTTTCTAGGAATCGTTATAGTGTTAGGCCTAATTGGTAATGGCCATGTGTTATATGTATTCAGCAAAAGAACATACAAATCAAATTCAATCAAGGATAGCATTCACGTCAATTACAGAATTTTTATTCTATGGCTTTCAGTTCTCGGTGTTATTCAATGTGCCGTTGTTTCGCCATTGCTAATCGTATACCTAGTATACCCCGTGACTTATCCATCAAACGTATTGTGTAAAATATTCCGATTCATTGTATACTTCGTACCGGAAGCTATAAGTCTAACGTTAATTGCAATAGCAATCGACCGGTACCTAGTCATTTGTCGTACATTCGAAAATAAACTGACAGAAAAGCATTCCAAATTGATGTGCCTTGCGACTATGATTGTTTCTCTTGTATTTTCATGGCCAGCACCGATTGTTTTCGGAAATGGCGAAACAGAAACAGGAATTCCTGGTTTGACTGGACACCGATGTTATCTTGAAGATGAATCGATCACCAAGATTCAGCAGCTATATCAAGTCATTTTAGTTATGTTTTTCTTCGTTATTTTGTTTGTTTTGTTGATACTGTATACCAAAGTTCGAAGAGATTACAAAGAGCTTTTACAGTTTAGGCGTACTTCAAGACGATATTCTACAACAACACCAAAGGCTTTTAAACAGAGGCTAGAAAATCAAGAACAGCAGCGTGTTTGGATTTACGCGTCCGTTACCATTGGTTACGTTGTGAGTGCATTACCGTATCATATTCTAGCAATTCTATTTTTTGCAGGAGTAATTGTTGACTGTGATATGAGTCTCCCGGAATCTGAATTGTTTTATCTATTTATTTGGTCGTACTTTTTCAGTCCGGTGATTAATCCTATATTCTATGGTTTCCAAGATGACGGGTTTAGATTGTCAGTTCTAGCAATTTACAAACGTTCAAAAAAGTCTGTAAGGCTGCGTCTATATGACAGAAAAAGTTCGAATGGACATATTTCAAATGGAAATGAGGACTTTGACAAATCTCGTGAACTCAGTAAAAGCGGAAGTCAAATTCTAACAGAATTGTCAACAGAGGATGATTTTTGTGCCGACATCAAGCCTCAATCTGAGCTCAAAAATATCATGAGAAACATTGCAGCATTTACTGTTGATAGTAGTACCGTTATATTGGAAGAAGATGAGAACAAAAATTCAGTTCATATCTAATATGGATGATGCTAGTTTTCACAATCTAGCCGATTTTAACCCCCCAATATGTCAGTTTTTACAATCTAGCCGATTTTAACCCCCCAATATGTCAGTTTTTACAATCTAGCCGATTTTAACCCCCAATCTAGCCGATTTTAACCCCCCAATCTGTCAGTTTTTACAATCTAGCCGATTTTAACCCCCAATCTGTTAGTTTTTACAATCTAGCCGATTTTAACCCTCCAATCTGTCAGTTTTTACAATGTAGCCGATTTTAACCCCCCAATCTGTCAGTTTTTACAATCTAGCCGATTTTAACCCCCCAATCTGTCAGTTTTTACAATGTAGCCGATTTTAACCCCCCAATCTGTCAGTTTTTACAATGTAGCCGATTTTAACCCCCCAATCTGTCAGTTTTTACAATGTAGCACCCCCCAATCTGTCAGTTTTTACAATCTAGCCGATTTTAACCCCCCAATCTGTCAGTTTTTACAATCTAGCCGATTTTAACCCCCCAATCTGTCAGTTTTTACAATCTAGCCGATTTTAACCCCCCAATCTGTCAGTGTTTACAATCTAGCCGATTTTAACCCCCCAATCTGTCAGTTTTCACAATCTAGCCGATTTTAACCCCCCAAATCCCACACAATCTGTCAGTTTTTACAATCTAGCCGATTTTAACCACACAATCTGTCAGTTTTTACAATCTAGCCGATTTTACCCCCCAATCTGTTAGTTTTTAGAATCTAGCCGATTTTAACCCCCAAAATCCCACACAATCTGTCAGTTTTCACAATCTAGCCGATTTTACCCCCCCCCCACCCCAATCCATCACAATCTGTCAGTTTTGGAAAGTAATAAGTGGTGAAGTCTTATATTATTGTGTTTGATCGTTTGATCGTCAGTGCGTTTTATCAAATGCAGATGTTGTAAATAACGGTTATGATAGCGAAAGATAAAATGAATCAATGATTTCGATGAAATTAAATGTCAGATTCTAGTAGATCGCGTTACCTTCGCGTTTAAGGGGTTTGCACAAAAAGACGTCTCTCAGTGGCGGATCCAGAGGGGGGTTCCGGGGGGTGCGCATCCCACCTTTATTTTGGCCGATCAATGCATTTGAATCGGGACATATGTTTTGCACCCCCCCCCCCTTTGCCCTGGGCTAGCACCCCCCTTTCGAAAATTCCTGCATCCGCCACTGTCTCTATAATAAGGACGGAATCTGATTACAAAAAAATCATCTCATATATTTTAACCTAATTTTTGTAGTTTTTAAACATATGAAATTATTTCTACTGATTCATTAAATGTAAAATGCTTTTACAATAGATTTTTCTTTAATATAACTTATTTTTTAATTCTTTTTCTTTTGGCTATGTTTCGAACAACCAATATGTCGTTCCCATCTTTTCGTTTCTTTTCCTGATCACGTGAATACTTCTCCTATTTAAGTCATGTTATTAAAATCAAATCGTTTTGATTTTGTTTTTCACATAAAGTGTTACGGGTTATTTCAAAGCGTTGCCATTTTTTCACGACATTTTTCTTTAATGTCCCTTTGGTGTCTTCAGTCTCTTTTTGTGATTAATATCTTTTTTTACAATTATAAGTTTTATATTCGTACAATTTAGACAGGTTGAGTACCTTCATTTTGATTCTTGACAAAGATCCAGAACTTTAACTTTAGGGGGCCCGCTGACTGACCTAAGGGGGGAGGGGCTCCAGTCATGCTTCAGTGATTCCCTATATAATCAACCAATGTTTTCCAACGAAAAAGGGGGCATTATCAATCACTCCCTCTTTTTCAGATGCAATGATAAGCCACACTGCTAACGTTTATCGAATTTATTTTTTAATTAAGATAATTATATATATTTAATGATTGCTCATGAAAAAAAATGCAGAACGAATATCCGAAATGAAGCAAGTTTCTGTATGTTAAACATTGCATAAATACATGTCATTTCAAATAGAAATCGAAATCTACTTATATTCATGGGGATTTAATTATAAAGATTATGAAACATAATTATTTATAATATATTATTGCTATTGTGTATTATTATGAGTATTATTGGAAAGAGGTATAAAAGAATCATTACAAATTAATGTGTTACCTCATTGTGCCAAATATTACATGATAAAAATACATAATCAAGAAATTATGAGATCGAAGTTTACAGAGGCATGCGTTCTCATTCTTACATGACCCCCCCCCTCCCCCCACCCCCTCTTCTAACATCTTGCTGAGCTTGATACAAGTCAACAGTTTGTGTCGTATTCCTTATTTTCTCTTAAGTTTTTTGACTGTCTTGGTACATTGTACGCATGGTGGGACTTGGTACATGTACATACATTAATATAGCAGAAGACGTCGACAAGTATCACATAAACTCCCATCAGTCAATTCGAAGCCCTCGGTTTTGTTGCTGGACTATTGCTTGTTTTTATTTTATTTTGATTCTGTTTTTTGTTTGGTTTGTGTTTTTTTCTCCGTCAATTTCAGTCGATACAAAGCCCTCGGTTTTGCTGCTGGATTGTTGGTTGTTTTAAGTTTATTTTATTTGTTTAATTTTTAATGTTTCTGTTTTTTTGTTTAGTTTCTATTTTTTTTGTGGGGAAGGGAAAGGGGGTCGATTTTAAGTTCTAAATTTGCCAATTCTGTCCTGTTCCTTGTTTGCTCCTTCATTTTTGACTTTAGAAAAAGATCCTTACCCTGTCGACAAACATTACAGAGTCTCGCGTCAATTCACCGTTTCAGAATCCAAAGAATCTTGAGTAATATTTTTCAAAATTGCACACCAAAACGTCCTAATTGGTGAAAAATGTCATAAACAATTGAAATTTAACCAATGACGTGACGTTATTTTTTTTGGAAAAGGGGGGGGGGGGGTACGAACAATGAAGTTACCCATGATTCTTTAGATTCTGAAACGGCCAATTGCACATGTACTTCATTTAAAGTCATCAGGTTTGCAATTTTTATTTGTTTTTCTTGTGACGGTTGTGGTCATCATGTATAGATATTACAGAAGATGTGGTATAAGTGCTAATGAGAAACTCTCCTGGTTCTGACATACATGTTATTTTTCTGGCGGGATTCAAAATCTCCCCCCTCTTCTATCTTTCACGTTAAAATTTGAAATCTTCCGCTTTTTGAAAATGTCTACCTCGAAAAAGTCTCCATCAAAGTCACAATTAGTAAAATGTTAACTTTCATAAGAAAAACAAGAATGTGTCCAAAGTACACGGATGCCCCACTTGCACTATTATTTCAATGTTCCATGGACCATGAAATTGATTAATAATCTAATTTGGCATTAAAATTAGAAAGATCATACTATAGGGAACATATGTACTAAGTTTCAAGTTGATTGGACTTCAGCTTCATCAAAAACTACCTTGACTAAAAACTTTAACCTGAAACTCCCACTTTCATTTTCTATGTTCAGTGGACCATGAAATTGGAGTCAAAAGTCTAATTTGGCTTTAAAATTAGAAAGATTATATCATAAGCAACAAGTGTACTAAGTTTCAAGTTGATTGGACTTCAGCTTCATTAAAAACTACCTTGACCAAAAACTTTAACCTGAACGGACGAACGGACGCACAGACGGACGGACGAACGGAGCCACAGACCAGAAAACATAATGCCCCTCTACTATCGTAGGTGGGGCAAAAAAACATAAGTTTTTCTACTATCATCAACACATCAAGGTTTCGTATGTTGCTTTAACTTTAAGCCCCTATTGAGTATAATGATGTTCAAATTTTATGGAATACCGGCTGCGTTCACCATGAATTGGCTCAAGTAATCAATATTACACATTCTTTTGACGGGCCATTCAGGTATAATTTTTTTCTTCTTTTAAGATGAATTGGACAATATCGTTGTGAAGTTCTATTGCCCAAAATACGATTAAAGTCAATGTTATACTGATTTTAATCATGACAATGATATTAAGCTCAGTAACATCTGTTATCCAAGTTGATCAAACGCTAAGATTTTCTCTTTTGATTTCCAGAGATTTGCATTATGGAAATTAGAAATCAAGTTATCAACTGGTTTTTGATATCACTATCTACCAATTTAAAAATAAGTCACCTAAGTTATTCATATGTTATATACTGTCTTGTGGGTGGTGGCGCATGTATAAACAAGGATCTGTGCTTAAGGCCGTATTCGTATGACCTGAACGGTTTCCTTTTACGAATTTCGACTTGTATAGAGAGTTGTCTCATACCACATCTTATATACATTTAATCAATACAACATTAGACAACTGACATTGAGAATATTATTGGTTGGTGTTTACCTCACGTCCAGTAGCATATATTTGACGAGAAAGAAACATACATGCATGAAAGAATTAGGTCCTGTAATCCGTGTCGATTTTTTATATGTTCCTGAGGAAAAAAGAATATCCGGTTTTTTTCTTTTTCTGCCGAACAGAACGAGATGACCTTATCGTATTCAAGTGAAATAAGAAAGATATTCTATACACTGCAATTAAATATACCAGTGAAATTGCATCATCATAATCGGCATTATTTAGGACACCGCGACATCATGACACATTGCTTTTTATTCCTTAATTTCAAGTAGTCACAACTCTGGTGTCTTACGATTAAAGAAAGTTCAATCTTTGCATGTTAAAGTGACCTCTTATGGCGTCTTTGAGTTTATGAATCTATATCATTTGTATTACATTTAAGAGAAAAGCCGTGCTTCTGATTTACCAAAAACAGGTACTTCAGATCTGACAGCCAACATGTATCCCCCTCTAATTTCATGCACTTTGTTTATTATTCAAAAGTAGAGGTTAAAAGTGTGCTTCATTGATCGGCAGTTATCAAGCATTAATTTTATTTGATATCAAAAACACAAATTACTTTCTAAATAATTTGAAAGTTAATTCACTGCGTATAGGAACTATACTTCCATTTAAGGGCATACGATACAGTTTTGATCCTGTATTTACAAGTTCGTGAAAATTTGCATATAGGCTATTTTTTGCCTGATTAAATCAAATATGTAATAAAAAATATACCTTCATGTGCTACTTTTTGAATAAAAAGAGGTCGAAATTTTGTATATTTGCTCAAAATTCAGATTTGTGGCCGGAATTTCTTTTTCGAAAGAAAGACATAACTTTTTTGTTATTAAAGATAAACACAAATTGTTTTTTGTTAAATAATTACTATAATAATTAATATTAATTATTACATATTTGATTTAATCAGGTAAAAAATAGCCTATATGCAAATGTTCACGAACTTGTAAATACAGGATCAAAACTGTATCGTATGTCCTTTTAAAAATACAAGAATGTACTATTTTCAGATCTATTCAGTTTATTGGTTTTTCACCCTATAAGACTCTTTTTTGAAACATTGCTTACCATGGGGATTACATGTTATTAAAAATAACATCTTCTGACATCAGACTCGGACTTCTCTTGAATTGAATTTTAAATGTACGTATTGTTATGCGTTTACTTTTCTACATTGGCTAGAGGTATAAGGGGGGGGGGGTTTGAGATCTCATAAACATGTTTAACTCCGTCGCATTTTTGCGCCTGTCCCAAGTCAGGAGCCTCTGGTCTTTGTTAGTCTTGTATTATTTTAATTTTAGTTTCTTGTGTACAATTTTGAAATGAGTATGGCGTTCATTATCACTGAACTAGTATATATTTGTTTAAGGGGCAGCTGAAGGACGCCTCCGGGTGCGGGAATTTCTCCTTACATTGAAGATCTGTTGGTGACCTTCTGCTGTTGTTTTTTCTATGCTCGGGTTGTTGTCTCTTTGATACATTTCCCATTTCCATTCTCAATTTTATGTACCACCATAAAATGGCCTTTGACCTTAAAGTCTGTAATTAGATACAATCTTAAATATTTGTTTTTTTGTGCTGAAAAATCGTTGTTGTTTTGTACATAAATCACCAGGCTGTTAGTTTCTCATTTCAACCTTGCTATGCAGAACGGGTTTTAATAATTGTTGAAGGCCGGTATGGCGGTCTATGGTTGATAGCATCTAAGTCATTTGATTTCTGGTGGATAGATGTCTCATTAGCAATCATATCAGATGTCCTTATAATCTATATATTAAATAGTACTTATCCACGCATACCCAAATGTTAAAGAGACTGTAGAGCTTAACAAGGATATTATGATCTTTAGCAAAGGAAAAAAAATAATTTGTCGATGGGAAGACAAGGTGGCAAGAAGAAATTCGTGTATACATGTAACTTTCCAATCTTAAACTTCCTATTTTAATGAAGCGGTATTCCAGCAACAAAGCTTGCGTTTCTTGTCATGATTTTCTCGATAGATGTTAATTGCTTATAAGAAAGCTATTGATCCAATGATCGGGCTAGTGATAAAGTTGAAATAGTTTCTTCGGAAGTTTTTCAAACGTCAACTTTAGTTGGATGACCGTTATATAATTATGACAGATGACCAGCAATATATTTAAATCGCGTTTTCAGAATGTAATTGCATTCTGGGTAATATTTCCAAAGCGTATACAAGTTTGTTTGTAGATGCACTTTCATAAGTACCATACACACGTAGTACCGTATGATTTTTGTATTAGTTGTTAGTGGCTTTGAACTAGCTGTCAGATAACTGCGAGCACTCTCAGATCTGTTAATTGTGTCTTTTTGTGTCGGGATGTATAAGTACCCGGCCACGTCCACTTGTATTTTTTGTCCATCTGATGAAGCCTTTTTCGACTGATTTGTATAGTTCGTTCTTATGTTGTACTGATATACCACTGTCCCAGGTTAGGGGGAGGGTTGGGATCCCGCTTACATGTTTGACCCCGTCACATTATTTATGTATATGCCTGTCCCAAGTCAGGAGCCTGTAATTCAGTGGTTGTCGTTTATAAATATAAATAAGGCCGTTAGTGTTCACGTTTGAATTGTTTTACATTGTCTTATCGGGGCCTTTTATAGCTGACTATGCGGTATGGGCTTGCTCATTGTTGAAGGCCGTTCGGTGACCTATAGTTGTTCATGTTTGTGTCATTTTGGTCTTTTGTGGATAGTTGTGTCATTGGCAATCATACCACATCTTCTTTTTTATATATTCAAGATTACTAAAAAAAAAAAAGATGACACACAACTAAATCCACGTAAATGTCAAATTAAAGGAAACTCAACAATCAAGAATAATAATTTTCATCAGTTGTATTTTTAACCTGATTTGTATCTTCATGTTTGTTATTTTAACATCGGTAAAATAATGTTTCCGCTACTTAAATCTATTATCCGATAATTGTTAAAATTGATGTGTAAAGGAATAATGTACCATGATATCGAGTATGTATCAGAAGATTCTATAACAAAGAAGACAACCTGTTAGTATGCATTGTCACGATAGGAGTGTATTTAAACAGGAAGATAACCATCTAAGATCACATGACTAGAAGGAATGACGGTCTGGATGGGGGTCCTTCAGATTGAAATAAACAATTGATTTCCCCATAGGCGACAATGGTAGCCTTTTTTTGAGATACAAACTTTAGAAAGTTATTTTTTTAACGAAACCTTGCTAGAATCAAAGAATTTATTAGGACAAAAAATATAGGTTCGCGTTGGTTTTCTTAGAGAATTTTGTACTTATCTCCCATGCCTATCAATTTTGCCCTTAAAAATACGTGTCTTGTCCTAGCGTTGAACAGTCATCTAAGTGCCGTTAGGGCTACGCATTTCTTTTTTTTTTTGTGCTGCCTTTTGTATAAAGCAGAGTGCACGAAGTCTGTAATAATAAAAAAATAACGGGCGCACATATCGACCAATCAGGATTAGTCTTACTTTTAATTCTGAATACCATGTCTCATAAAATGGCTGCGCCCACAAAATCTTATTGTACATTGTAACCTTCATTTCTGTATTCTTTACTTTATTTGCCATTATTCTCTGTTCTTTATTGTTTTTGTCTATTTTTCTTTATTCTGTTTGGCCATTATTCTCTCTATTTTTGTGTCCTTTTTTTTCTCTATTCTTTTTTTTTGTGTCCATTTTTCTCTATTCTTTGTAATGTTTTCCCATTAATTCCCCATTCTTTTTATGTTAGCATCTCATCATTCTGTATTCCCTATTCTATTTTTGGCTCATGTTTATCTTTTTTTAAACTGTTTGGTCAATTTCTCTGTATGGTATTTCTCTGTATGGTATTTTTCTATACATTTTTCTCTATTCTTTATTTTTTGGTCCATTTTTTGTATTGAATTTCTTTATTATATCGGTCTGTGATTATTCTCTCTTTGTTTGTTTGTTTGTTGGTCCATTTACTCTATGGCTTTTTAAAACACCTCATGATTCTCTATTATCGTTTATCCATTTTTAATTTATCTATTTTTTATATTATTTTCCCCTTCATTCAATTTTCCCTATACCCCCATCCACACCCTAATGAATGTCTAGACCTTGACATGGCTTTTTTTAAATGGTTATTTAAATCCATATAAACATGCACGGTGTTGAATGGCAATTATGCAGAATCTTTGTTATTTAAAACGTGTATTTTAAAAACACTCCGTTATACGTATATCTCCTTCGGATTGAGAACAATACACCATAACACAAAACGATTAAAATTTGAAGATAATGCAGTGCTTGTTTTTCATAATAAATGTCCAGTCTTATCCTAATGTATTGAACTTTTTATTAGTAAAATACCCGTATGTCAGAGATTTTATTGTTCATTTTACGTATCATATGTGTGAATGGAACCTAATGGTTAAAAAAATACCCGGATGTTGAAGTTTGCATTGCTTGCCAAATATTTGAAAAGATCACTAACATACAGTTTAGCAATATTTACACGATTTGTATACATCTATTATACAGTCGTTCATTTGTTGTATTTTAATTCTTATCTAACCCAAAGGTGCCTCGTTCGATTCCCGTTCTGCGATAAAAATTTCAGGAACTGAATTTTCGGCTCTGCCTTGACACCCTTTGCAAGTATGGTCTTGAGGAAACGATGGTTGTCCGTCGGATGGGGACGACACATGGTTGCCCCGTGTTAGGAGAGAGCCATATATCTTGCACGTACATGTACATGTATAAGAAACCCTTGTAGATTTCGAAAAAGAGCAGGCTAATGCCGCTACAAGGCAGGCTGAGCACTCGCACCCACAAATGGATTAATATAAGTTGCAAAACTTATTTCTAAATCTGTTATAAATAAATATGTTTAAATTAAAATTATGGAATTACTAATGTTCCTTGGAATATATATTTTACCGCTTTCTTTTCCATTTCTAAATGTCAGAGATGTGTTTTTTTGACAGATTATCTTAACAATGGGCTCACACTGCTTAATCCATAGTCATAGTGCCATTGATTGTTCCCCACTGTACTTTCAGCAATAGCCATTGTGCTATTTTGTGGCGTGATGGTTTTATTGGTACACGAAGCCGGTATTTTTGGAGAGAGCCTCCGACCTTTGGTGGGAAAACGGCCATTTCTAAAGTCAAAACAGATAGAAGTTGAGAAAACAGATTGAAGTTGAGCGCACATGTCATGTACATGATACGATCTTTCGACCTCCTTGTTGAAGGGCAAGTGATTCAAAGCAGTTCAACTACTAAACCCGGTCGGCCACCTAGGCCCCCTCTTTATTCAATGACCTGTTTATACTGGATGTAATATGTTTGCATAATTGTGCTCTTTGCTATAAATAACAAACTGTTTCAATAAGTAATTATACAAAGTCATATTTATCGTGTCACGGTACGATCGCACTTTCTTGAGCATGTATATCGAATGAATATTGAAACATTGTTCACTATTTAACACATAATGCATTTTTTTTCTTCCTACAGAATATGAAACGCTTCAAATATTTAAAGTTTGTTATGTAACTTAGATATAGAAAATGAAAACTTTTCTTGTCATCAATTTTTAAATTAAATACACGCGATGCAAGACATTTAAAATGACATAAAGACTCAACATGTTTAAATTTTTAATCTAAAGTGCCAAAAATCAACAAAAAAATACACTCACATTATTATTGCAAATTCGTATTCTGTTTACAAAAAAGGAGCTATACATAGAATTTATTTTTGTTATAGTAATATTAAAACATGACTTTTTGTTGTGCCAGTGTTAGTTTAACACTTTAAAAAGATATGAACGAGGCAAATCTTTTATACATTGTTTATAATTCAAAGCTGAAAAAAATTGACATGTTAACGTACAAGTAACTGTAGTTAATTATATACAACTCGATTGCACTGAATACATTTTGTATTTGAACACGCCCAGGATTTGATGTTGGAGGAGTAGGCATTCCTGTAAATTAAACAAAAAGATGTCAATATGTTGACCCGAAAAAAATGTTGTAGTTTTACTCGTAAAAAAGTTTTTTTTTGTAGTGTGTACAATGAAAACGGATGACAATCGAAGCAGAATATCAACTTAAAGTTTTAAAAAAATAAGTATAACGGTACATAAAACTTTACTTGGCATTTTAACTGAATCGATTCGCACATCATCAAATTGAATTAAATGAGTCTTTTGTAGACGAAACGAACACATTGCATAAATAAGCCAAGGCTCCGTGTTGAAGGCCGTACTTTAACCTATAATGGTTTACTTTTTTAAATTGTTAATTGGATGGAGAGTTGTCTCATTGGCACTCACATCACATCTTCCTATATCTATCAACGTATAAGGCGACAATAAAAAAGGAAAATAACCAACAAGGAACATATTCCTTTTGTATTAAAAGGTTGGGTCGAATTTCTGTTGTTAAAAAGAAAAATAGTTGTGCTACATTTATAGTTAGGTCTTGTTCAGTTTATTTTCGACTTAAGATCGAGGGGTTTTGCCTCTGTTTTATAATTGAACATATCAATGTCAATGATTATCATCTAAGTTTCAGAGTAAATAGGCAATGACATTATGTAGTTATTGCAGAAGGATCAACGCTATTAAGAACTGAACTTGATAAAGATTTTTAAATTAACATACGTGATTGTTATCCGAGGGTTTAGATGGGGTTTACCGTATGAGGTATAATGACCAAAACATGCATAATAAAATTCTTACCTTGGACTTGGACATCCTTTGAACAGCGTATTGCTGTGTGTTTGTCTATTGGCTAGAGGTATATTTTTTCTTATTTTTTTATTGAATTTATTATATTTTTTTTTTGGGGGGGGGGGGGGGGCGGTTATGATCTCACAAAACATGTTTAACACCGCCGAAGTTTGCACCTGTCTCACGTCAGGAGCATTGGGCGTTTTTTAGTCTTGAATGATTTTTAATTTTAGTTCATTTATTCATTTCTGAGTTAAATATGGCATTTATTTTATCTCTGAACTAGTTCACATTTTTGTTTAGGGGCCAGCTGAAGCACGCCTCAATAAGCGGGATTTTCTCGCTTTATTGAAGACCCATTGGTTGCCTTCAGCTGTTTTCTGCTCTTTGTTCGGGTCATTGTCTTTTTGACAGATAAGCCGTTTCCATTCTCAATTTTATTTTATTTTAAAAAAGTCAATCATGGAATATATCAGCTTAACAATAAATTTATAAAGGCCAATGGAGTGCTTATTAAAAAGAAATGGTAAAAATATAGATGAAGAACTGACTTGACTGAATATTAAAAAAATAAAGGAAAAAAGGATCCGTTATCAAGACCTTCTTATACTGTAACTGTTTTAGAAAAATCAGACACTCAGGTATTTGGTTCTTCTAATTATGAAACTAACCAATCTTAATGTTAAAAAATACTCTCATAAGATCAACATGATCAAAGAACAATAACTCAAAAAAGTAAAATACAACCAGCAAAAGACATCCATGGTTTTGTTTGTTAAATGTATTTTGTGTATGTTTATATTATTTGTCACAAACTTATTGTTCAGAGTTTATAAGACAATAAATATTTGAATTGAATTCAATTGAATTGATATAAATAATAAAGATCCGTTCGTTAACATCACTAGGATCACTGTCTAAGACATAAATGTTTATTTTCATTAACCAAAACTACAACGATCGATAGAATATTTGATATCAATAAATAACTTTGCGTTTAAAAATACGATTGAAAGTTCATCATTGAAATAGCAATCAGCACAGTCACACGTGTCAACAATTCCCTCTTGATGAACTAATTAAGAAATCATTATACAATTTAACATGTTTAGGTCATATAACTCTCTCAGGCAAAATTGTCATACGATACATATAATAGCGTTTCCATTTAGTTTCATTTGGTTAAAAGTTTGTTTCATGTTAACGTTTTTATACATCCCTGGCAAGTGTTAAGTTTTCAGCGTGTCTTTTGAATATCAACCAAGAAAAACGCTAACCCTCTGACACACGTTATAGTGACTTTCATATTAACACATGCTTATAATAGTTGAGTCATTACAAATTCTAATGTATCTGGTACAAGGTTCCAATTTAACAGTTACAGCCAAACAAAATTACAACAATAATACAAACAAGGCCGTTTGTATCTTATAAATATATTATGCAGAATTATAACAACGGTGGTTATTTTATGACCACACAATGTGTTTATTTAATGAGCATACAACTACATATGTATCATACACATTTTGATTTAACTTTAACATATCGGATTGAAGTCGCCTAACATTCAAACAATATATTTTTATCAATTAATTTGGATATAATGTTCAATTACTTGATGTATATATAACCTAAGTAAACAACAATTATTTTGGTTGAGTATCATCAAGAGAAAACGTCTATTTGTAATTAGTGTAAACACTGGGCAGCTGAATTAAAAAAAAAAATGTATTAAATCCTATACTATTCATAAATGATTATACTTCTTTTTTTTAATAAATAAAATGGAAAAGAACATTATAACATTGTGTTGTCAAAGTTGTGAAAACGTGTTTATCCTGTGTTGTCAAAGATGTGAAAACGTGTTGATCCTGTGTTGTCAAAGATGTGAAAACGTGTTTATCCTGTGTTGTCAAAGATGTGAAAACGTGTTGATCCTGTGTTGTCAAAGACGTGAAAACGTGTTTATCCTGTGTTGTCAAAGACAAGAAATTTGTATTGACATAATTGCCTTTATGGTACACTGCATGTACATTTTTTTTATTCAAATTTCAAGCTTAATGACCTAATTTTACAGTATCATCATTTAAATATTGAGAGGATATGCAAATCCTGTCATCATATTCGAATATCCCGCGTCAATCAGTGTTTCGAAACAACCCTCTTTTTCACATGATTGATATAAAAGTTATAAATTTAAGATTAACAATTTTACATGTGATTGTTATAAGATGGTGTGTTCGACTTGTTGATTGATGACGACAGAGGAGTCATATAACCATTAGTATCACCGTCAATTGTGCATGCACGAATGTACCCTTCTGCAGTAGGTGCATTTGATTGGCTATTGTATGTTGACTTCCGTTCTGGAAATGGGCTATATCTACCATTAACATGATTAACGTCTACAACATCTAAGTAATCCGGAGGTGGAAGGTCTGACTCTGGCCATTTACTGTATCTATGAGAGGAACTTGATTCACTTAATGCTTTTGCAGTTTGCATTTTCTCGGTAAACATTTTATCTTCAACAATTTCATCGTATACTTCTACGTCTGCAGCTGTAGTAGTTTCTGTGGTATAAGAATACCCACTAGTAGAGCTATTATAGTCCCTCTGGTATGCTACTTGTAGTTCTTCTTTCATTTTCTGACTATCCTTTCTCATTCTAAAAATGTAAGATACTTCATTCATAGCCTATCAAATATAATTGTCACAGATATCGACATGTTTTTCCTAGAAATTTTTCCCAAGATGCAACTGAACGAGTTTCAGCTCACCGTGATTGCTCACGTGATCAGAAAGATCGACTTTCGTAACGGTATATTATCCTTTGCTAGGACTCAACGAATTTGTCTATTGTTGGTTCCTATTGACGTAGCTGAAGTGATTCGTCCTGCCGTGTTCGTTGCCACCAACCAGTTTGTTTAACGAGATAAGATTTCAAGTGATTTCCAATGAGTTCAAGTGAACATCAGATAGTACACATTCAATTTAGGTGACAAGAATGTTAAATGCTTGCATCAGCGACTTGCTATATTAACATTCATTAAATACATTGTAAAAGAATATTCATATGAAATTTTCTATTACCCGTTTTTTTTTACTGGAAATATCTGCACCTTGAAATGGATTTTGAAAAGCGACCTCCTGGTAGTTTTCTCTCTATTAAAACACAATCGCCAAGTTTCTTCACAATATAAAATCGCTTGAATAAATTGTGTTTTTACAAAAACTGCCTATCACTTTTTCAGAACCAAATTCGATGAAAATATTAAAAAAAGTGCTACAGAAAAGTACACACAATCACCAATGATTAAGATCAATAAGGTAGAACTGAACAAATTGAAAATAAGTAAAATATATTACCTTTGTAGCTGGCATGTGACAATTGCTGCTACAGCTATTACTACGAGTACTATACCACCACAAGCTAAACCAATAATTGCCCCGGTACTGAGCCCGTCATCACTTGTCTCAGTATTACCTACAAGCCAATTTATTGTTAAAGAAAGTATTTGCATATGAAAAAAATGATATTACAAGAATTAACAGCGTTTAAAACTGTTCTTGTATAATCAGATTTGATAATCCTTTCAAAACTAAACAGAATATTAAGGACGTCTAAAGACGATATAAGCCAACACACATTTAAAACTCTTTCATTTTTTATAACACTATATGATGCTCTGTGACCTTAAAGACTTTGACGCGCCAAATATAAATTGGTGGTTTTTTTCTTCATATTAGTTTGTTTTATAGTGATTAAAATTATAACACAATGTTGACTCCTGTTCCCCCGTTTTTAACATTTCTAATTATTGTGTCTGTTTATTTTGTTCACATATCGTTATAAATAACTAAAAATGTATGAACTGTCATATAAGTGAGAGGTTTAGACAGTTATAAAACCAGGTTCGATCTTCCATTTTTGAATTATAACATGCCTGTACCAAGTCATGGATATGATAGTTGTTTTTCATTCGTTTGGTGTGTTTGTCGTTTCATTACGGACTTTCCGTTTTGAATTTTCTTCAGAGTTCGGCATTTCTCTTATTTTATTTTTAACTTGAACTAGGTTTTGAACTTGCGTCTTAAAATTTCACCGATTCTTCAAATGATCTTTCCGTTTGATGGTGAAACGGAGAAAAAATATTGGATTATCATGAAAAACTCTCAAATACGATCCATTTTTTTATAACGGTATTGTGAAATATTAACTGCTTGACAAAATATGAGATTCTTTTTTGCGTTCTCTGTCCATTTGACAAAACCAATTCCGTTACAATGAAAATAGTATTAACACCTTATATATTTATGAATAAACTAATAGCTAAAAACTGCATTACCTAACTTGCATACAGACGTTGTATCTTCGCTCCACTGGCCATTAGCAAGACATTCCATTGTTGTCACTACTTTGTCATAACCATCACCACAGGTAAAACTACATTTTGTTCCAGTAAACCGGTTACATGTGCTTGATAGGTTACCGTTGGTTATTGAAGTCAGGCAGAGAATTCCTACAAAACATATATTTAGCTACATTTAAAATTTTTATACGGTTTCATGTGTAAGACCAGATATGAAAACAATGATGTTTCTTACACCAATAAACACCATAACAACAGAATATAACAAACGAAAGTTGTAAAAAACATAAAAGAGGTAATAAAAACACAATGTTATCGAGCACAACTGAAAAATTGATAATAACTTACAATTCTTGTGCTTTCCGGTTTTACCTTCAAATTGAAATCGAAATTCATGTAATATTGTTTCCCCCACACATATGACAATAACTATTACAAGTATTTACAATGGCCACATAAACAGTGATGATGTATTTAATTTTAATTGTGTTACAAAAAAAGGGGGGGGGGGGGTCGATAGGGTCCTGATCCCGAAATCCCGGTCTTAAAAGCATGAAATCCTGAGGTCCCGAATTTAAAAAAAAATTAAATTCCGACATCCCGAAATTCGATAAGAGAATTCCCGGATCCCGAAAGGATCAATCCTGAAATCCCGAGCTTAAAAACACCCGATCCCGACGTCACGAAAAAGGTCCTGCCGCCCCTCTTACAACAATTACTAAAAATTTATAAACAAAGGCAACACATGGCTGTTCAAAGTTCATAAATCGAATGAGAGAAAAGAAAATAGCAGGAAATAAAATATTAACTGAAATAACTAGGTTGTTCATTTTAGTATGAATCTTTACGAGTAAGTTCTGTGTCTCCTTTAAAATAATGTTGATCTCATAGAAAAGAACTTACGGGTACACAGAGGGTTACTTTCTATCTCCCACGAACCATGAGGCAAACACTTAATCTCTGTTACATTAGGGTTCTTCTTAAATCCAGGCTTGCATTCGTATTTACAGGAAACATCAGGATAACGAGTGCACTGGTTATCAATGTAAACATCAATATAACTATCTGGACATTGTATATCTGAACGATAAAATGAGATTTTTTACAAATATAATTACAATTTTTTGAGCAACTGTAAATTCTCCGCTTGTTGATAAGTCTCGTGTTCCTCAGTTCTTAGTTTTTTATATTGTGTTTTTAAAGCTTTGTTTGTGTTTGATCGTTTTTCCTTAATGGTCTTGTCAGTTCGTTTTTGACTAATGAGTCGGAATATCTCTTTGGTATTTTTCGTGTCTTTTTGTAGTCATGAATAAATACATGTTAAAGTTTTAAACAACCAAAATTAGAAGTGAGAGCCGTTTAAATTCGACAAAACTTCAGATAATGCTGTAGCCTTGGGTTTAGTTAATACAAATATGTAATTCATGAATATCGTTTTTTTTTTATTTGATTGCTTCACATTAATTTTTCATAACTTCAATTTATTAACTGCGGATTTGTTATGCCCCACGTAGTTACGGTTATTGCTATTCATTAAATAGTCATTACAGCCGAAATTTTTCATGATCGTAAAGCACTTTATGCAAATTTTATCTGAAGTGGAACAGAGGGACGCTATTATTAAGAGCTAACATATCATATCTTGATTGTCTTGCTAGAGCGCTGCTGCTTCTAAGGAAGCCATTAATTCAAGATTTCAAGTGGTAAAGTTGAAATCCTCCCTTCTAATCTTACGGACGTCACACGTTGGTTGACCGTTATTGAATATCTGTTTGAATATCACAGATGACGACGGATATGCTCCAATTACCGTAACGTCGTGGGGCATAAAAAAAACATAAATAAAATGAAGTTATGAAATATAAATATATTGAATGCAATCTTACCCCCAGTACAAATTTTTCCGTCCGGTGATATACTAACGCCTTCCCGACATTGACATGTTCTCGTATTTTGTCCACTTGGTAAACACAGTTTACTGCACTGACCGTTGTTGGTCTTACATAATTCATGTTCTACAACAATAAAGAAATGAAGATAGGTATATAATAGTGTTTTATTTTGGAAGCTTGAAGTACCATATGTCAAAGCTAGCATATTTAATCATTATTTCATTGGTAGAGGGTTGCTGCTTCTAAGGAACATATAAATTCAAGAATTCCAGTGGAAAAGTTGAAATCATACCTTCTGATTTTACGGACGCCACCGCAAGTTTGTTGACCTTTAAGGAATATCTGTTTGAATATGAAGCCTCGGTCACACCTTAACAGATAGCTCGAATGGATGCCTAAAGCCTCGGTCACACCTTCACAGATAGCTCGAACGGATGCCTAACTTTTTTTCAATCCGTTCATATAAAAAAGAAGATGTGGTATGATTGCCAATGAGAAACTATCCACAAAAAACCAAAATGACACAAACATTAACAACCATAGGTCACCGTACGGCCTTCAACATTGAGCAAAGCCCATACCGCACAGTCAGCTATAAAAGGCCCCCATAAAACAATGTAAAACAATTCAAACGAGAAAACTAACGGCCTCATTTATGTAAAAAAATGAACGAAAAACAAATATGTAACACATAAACAAACGACAACCACTGAATTACAGGCTCCTGACTTGGGACAGGCACATACATAAATAATGTGGCGGGGTTAAACATGTTAGCGGGATCCCAACCCTAAAATCATACCTTCTTAGTTAATAAAATCAACGGTACCAATTTTGTTGCACCAGATGCGCAACATCGTAGTTAACATAGTTAACGGACGTCACGTTAGACGTCCGTTCTTATCCGTTAGCCGGCCGTTCATATCCGTTGCATGTCCGTTAAGCGTACGTTTTATCCGTCGACGTCCGTTTGTCCGGTGGAAAATTTTATGCATGTTCAAAACTTTGACCGGACGTCCAACCGATGAAATGTCCGTTGAACGTCCGGTAGGCGTTCGTTTTGTACGGTACTCGTCCGTTTCATTTCCGCTATGTATTCGTTACGTGTCCGTTATACATCCGTTTGAAATCTGGCAGATAAATTCACCAACGGACTTCTAACGGATAAAACGGATGATGAACGGATCTGAAACGGATAAATGCCAATCAAAAATTTCGAGTAAAAAATGCCAATTAAATTTTTTAAGGTTCATGAATTCTTATTATTCATAATCGCTTTTAGAGTAAGGGCACGTCTTCACAATCAAGCAGCTCTTATTCAGGCCAGATACATTCCTTTAACGGCATTTTGAAGAACAAACCAAAACCAGTTACACAGAAACATTTTGAATATTTATGCAATTTACATGTATTATCATTATCGCCTTTAATTTTTCCCGTATATCTTTTTTATCCGTTTTATCCGGTACGCTTCCGTTAGATATCCGTTTTAAACGTTACTCGTCCGTTGGATGTACGTTCGACATCCGTTCTGTCCGTTACGTTTCCGTTTCTCGTACGTTGCATATCCGGTGTGTGTCCGTTATGCATTCGTTACGCTTCCGTTTTATTTGCTCAATACATCAACGGACTCCCAACGGATAACAATTTTGTCAACGGACAACTTTTATCCGTTAGGCATCCGTATGTGCTATCCAGTAAGATGTGACCGAGGCTTGACGCCGGATATGCTTCAATTACCGTAAATACAATCATGTCCGTTTTTCGCAAATGTAATCCACCGAATTAGAATCAATAACGGGGCTGTTTTGACACGATAGACAATATAGTTACCAATAGTGACGCAGGATCTGATTACTCATCCGAATCACGCGAGACTTTTTCCTAGCTATAAACCCAGTTGGTGAAACCCACAATTTTATCATAGGGAATTGCCATGTACCATGTCAGAAATATGACAGTGGTTTTCATTTCATTTGATTTGTTTGAATTGTTGATTTTGATGGTTGACAAGTGATTTTTCCTTTTGATGTTTCCTTAGAGTTCGTTATTTTTTTATTTTAATATAATACGTATTATGATGGGTTTTTTATTATTAATTTCTTATGTTGATTGATCATACCTGATATTCGTGTTTCTGTCATCTTATGTATTGTGACTAATCGTCCAAACAAAATAGAATGAAATACCACCTGAGAATTAGTTCCATCTTTGTTTATTCTTGTTACAGACCTAAGAAAGTTCAAAATATTTAAAATGATAATAGGCATCTTAATATGCTGTTGTTTAGTTCATGAAAAATTGTATTGTGCAATCATAGTATGATACTTAAGGTAGACTTCATTCATTCAATTATTCGTTCATTCTCTTTTGGTCATCAGATTCGCCTGGTGAATGTACGACATTGCATTCAGAAATTAAATAAATAATCTTTAATACCGATACAGTTGACAGTTTTTATCTTATAGTTCGTTTTTGTGTGTGTTGAATTGTCGTTTGTTTTTTGTTGCACTAAAGTGTTTTTGTTGTTTTGTTGTTGATGTGTTTCCATCGGTTTTTTTTAACCCAGATTTGTTTTCTATCAATCGATGTATGACTTTCAACACAGGTATACTACTGTTGCCTTTATCCTTTACAGATACACAATCTATTAATGAATAATTGTTGTTGTCAATGTTTTTTCAAGTAAATACAAGATAAGTTGAAAAACACTTTTAACAAACTTCACTTACCTTTGGCCTTGACCAATGAAGTAAATATACTGCTGGTCAACATCTACAGCTACAGGACGTTCTGCCGTGGTAGACAAAATTATTCTGGCATCATTTCTGTTACTCAAGCTAATACTTTCTACTCTATCAGTTCCAGCATCACTCCAGATTAGCCTGTCATCTGGACAAAAATAGAAAATAGATATAACAACGGAACAGTTATTATTGTAAAACAAACAGCTGACCTATTGAACTATGAAGTGTGTGCGTTTAAGTTTATTTTATTTATTTGGAAAAACAAGCAGTTATTCCTTTTAAGACAAATAGTGAATGGAGTAAAAATTGATAAATATTTTGATATATTGCCAAAATATAATTGAGCTCTTTTGTATATGATAAAAAATCTATGGGATATGGAACTATTCTCAACAAAAATGTATATAGATGCGTTAATTTAGATCATTGTATTAAAATCTAACCTGTGCAAAACTAACTTACCAGTCATGTCAATTACAATGTCAGTTGGAGATTTCATTTTATCCTCAGTGTACCTTGCAAAT
This sequence comes from Mytilus trossulus, assembly GCF_036588685.1. NCBI lineage: Eukaryota > Metazoa > Mollusca > Bivalvia > Mytilida > Mytilidae > Mytilus > Mytilus trossulus. The sequence goes on from NC_086383.1 coordinate 55,616,230, forward strand.
TCTTCTTCACTTGATCCATCCATGGGTGCTTGCTTGATCACCGATTGACCATTACTTTTCTCTGTCCAAAACATTTGTCTGAAAATATAAAATCCCAGTTTTATCAAAAATTCACAAATGTATTTTTTTAAAGTTAAGAAATGTTACATGCTTAAAAGGAATTTTAAACATAAGAAATATTTGAAATATCTGTTGAATGATTTTAACAAATACATTTTAAATGTAACAAAATCTAAAACAGGAATTATCTTCACAATAAAAGGGCAAATAGATCAACATGCTTCGAGATGAAGAATTTCAAAAATGTATAAGTTGGACAAGATGATCAGTAGAACACTTTGACTATCATCCTTAAACGAAGGCTTGTAAAAAGGATATACAACGTTTACCTCTAAATAGGTCACCTACACATAATTCAACCTAAAGACGTACAGTGAACGTAGAAGCATTTCAATGTATTGATTATTTCTTATGTAACAAACACCGGGGTATTATAAACGATGAAACGAAAAATTGTAAAACATCATGAAAAAGAATATATAAAGAAAAATAAAGAAATTTAAAATTACATACCCCTTTGCTGGGTATAGCGCTATGTGATCTGGTTGTGATAAGCCAGGGAGTAATGATCTTTTTGTTGAATCTTTTGGAGAAAACACTTTAATGGAACTAGATGTTGTATAAAAAATATTGCTTGTTGATGAATCCACATCAACACTTGTAATTCTAGAAGATTCTAAGAAAACAAATGTTTCAGTTATAGCAATATTATGCATGAATTGAGAGACAACTAAGATTCGACAATAAATGATAATTGCGTTTTGCATACATTAAGTGGATGCATATACATGGCTTAATAGCAAAGCTGAAGCTTTATAATAATTTAAATTTATCGACATAATGATTGTATAGTCAGAATAAATTGAAAGGTAAGTTTGGGAAAGAATGTAGAACAGCCGGAATAATCAGAAACGTTTCGCATAGACAGCATATGAAGAATATACAAATTAAATGCAGAAAATACATTAAGGCCAACAAATTAATGATATTGCTATTTGTTTCGCTCTTATCCCATATGAAATTTATTGACCCTGTATATATCGTCCTAAGTCACTAGAACACGTATAACTTATAACACGCAGAGTTGATAAGTGGTATTACATCGCAGAGAAAGAGAAGTCAAAGAAGTCAAATATTAATGTGTTAAAAATATTCATC